>NC_056746.1:780275926-780418426 GCF_019279795.1 Protopterus annectens | reverse complement strand
ATGAAAGTGCTAAAACAGATGTCCTTTTTTATACTCTATATCTTGATTGGGAAGTTCTGGCTCTAGTGTTATTTTATTTGAAGGTCTGGTTTTACTATAATGCTACACTGTGTTTTTATTATTAAATACAGAGTGACCAACGTGAAAGTTTGTTTCTTTCAGCTTTAGTAGTCGTTAGGGGTCGCCACAGCGGAACTCCGGTCCGCTAATGATTGGTAGTGGATTTTTACGTACCGGGTTACCAGCCCTGACGCACAACCTTCGACGAAGGCATGCCCCATTCACGTATGCCTCCACACAGAAGATGCTCTAGCTGAGAATCGAACGGTACATCTTGCTATGAGGCGACAACCCTACCGCAGCACCACCACCACAGTACAATGACCAACATGAAAGTAATACTAGTTAAAATACCAGTTCTGTTGCATGTAGATGCTAGTCAGAATGTGCAGGAGTTGTAATATTACAAGGGATCAGACTACTTGTCAGTGAGTCAGGAGCATTTACAGATATGCAAAAGTGATCTGCAGAAATAGAAAAGGAATTGTTAATAGAATATAGATGTAAAAATTTCTGTGGATATATTTAAGGTAATGAAGCATATACCAAATATTATTTGTAGAAGGCACATATGAATTGCTGTGGATTCTACTTCATTTACAAAACTATGATTAGAAAGTGTAAAACAGAACGTGACTGTGCACTGCAGATTTCTTGAGCAGAGTACATTTACCAGAGAGGAACAAACAGGAAGCTAATCCTCACCAGTTTTGCATTCACCCATCCTTTGTTTGTATGGCAGTTTGGTAATTAACAAAATCCCTTGCACATATTTTCAACCTGGTCTTTATCTCATGGATTGCTCCCTCTCAGTTTAAACAATTATCTGCATCCTAAAAGTAATTTCCCACAACTCCTGCAGATCCTAGATCAGCATCACTACTCTCCAGCTACTAAGGTATTTGAAGTAAACATTTATGATTGATCACTTTATTACATTATTAAATAATGAGGCCCAATGAGGTTTTAGAACTGGCTTTCTGTTCATACAGTGACTGGCACTTTTTTTGGGTAATGAAGAAAGGGTGGTTATTGGCATAAATCTTGGGAAATTATGTTACCAAAACTGTTCACACCTCAGCAATTACATTTCATGCAGATTACATTAAACTACACAAAGCTGTTTCACTAGTAGCATGTTAAAAATATATATATATATATATATATATATATATATATATATATATATATATATGTGTGTGTGTGTGTATCTTTTTTTCTCAGATACACATTTGGCTTTCCTTTAGCCACTTCACTCTCACCACCACAAAAAAGCTACTTTGCTATTTAGTAGCAGCAAGGCCAAGCTAAATGGCAACTTTTGTCCTAAGGATGCCACCTACCACATGTTGGGCAGGACAATGATTTTGTGCCTTGTGTACACTGACCCATAGCAGTTTTGAGTGGGACATAATTTCCCTGCTTATAGCCATTTTCTCAATCTGTGCCACAAACGGTGACACTGTACAGTAGGAACTGAGAGATCTGTTCTGTTACAATTGCATAATTTCTGATTTAGACAAAAGTTGCAGTGTTTTCTGGGCTTTTTTATTTCAGCTGGAGCTGTATTAAGTTCTAGCTAGGCCAGCATTCAAGGAAGGGAGGGGGTTATAGATTTTTTTTGTAGTAGGCCTGTTTCCCCCCCTCAGGTCCAATCTCTGATGTGAATTCTTGCTGTTTGACAGACCAGAATAATATTGCCAGTGAAATTCAGTATCAGAAGTCCATGTAGTCTAGATAAGAATCAGTGTGCTTTGGTAGTACTGATAGTACTAATGACTGAACAAAAGTATTTGCCCGCAACGTTTGCTCTGCACTCGCTCTGCCTTCTTCCTTGCTATGTTTACTGATAAGCAGCCTGTGGTCATTGAATAAGCTGTCATTGCATGTAAGCTAGATCAAAGTAAAATGAGATGTCTGCTAATGGGAGACAACATTCAAACCTACAAAATTTGAAACAGTCAAGTGCAATTGACTCAGTAGCTTTAGTACATCTACTGAGTCTTCATATGCAGCACATCAAACTGTTGTCAGAAACCATATTCTTTTTCTTTAGCAACTTAATTGAAGTTCACATCATTAATAGAAAGTAAAATGTGAAGAATCTATCCATTGCATAAGTCAATTACATTAGATATTGTTTGTTTGTCCGTAGATGTAACTAAGTCATTAAACTCTACCCAGCAGTGTTCTCCTCTCACTTCCATAAATATGTGATCAAAGATTACCCCTTCTCTGGAACAGGTTTCCCATTCATGTGAAGCAGAAACTCATCCCAAACCATATTTAAATGCAGCTCGGACCACTGGATAGAAAATTACAAATTTACCCTTTGTTTAGCACCTATGTCCCTAATGGACAGGGGCAACTTGTGAATGGTTGATGTGTACATACCTGTACCTGTATCATGACTGTAAATTTCCTTGGGGTTTTAATGCATGTCAGCAAAATTTTGGTAAATTTAGGGAAAGTTTGACTAGGCTTAAAATGTCTCTTAGGCCGTTAGCCTAGTAACCACATATGAACCTATAAATACATTTTATAAAATATACAAAATCATATAACAAAAACTCATCAAAAACTAGGGATGCTTTACAGAGCCAAACACTTTCTCACTGATGCAACTAAAGCTACACTTGTCAGTGTTTATTGTGCTCCCATCCTTAGTAACCTCCAGGCTTCACAAAAATTAAAACTTGAACAGTGCCATAGCAAAGCTGATAAATTTGCAGCACATATTTTCAGAACCCACCACTGTATAGCACTGAAAAGCTTGAATTGGTTAGAACTGCCACATCAACTAACATATACATAACTTCTTACCACATATAAAATTATCCAGCATCTGTCTACCTGTCCAACACTAAAAAAAATTGTACACAACTATGTTCCCATTTGGTCATTGCGATCCAATGACCAAAAACTCCTGTCAGCAAACCTGGTGGGCTTTGTCTGTACTCGTACAAGGTTGCTAAGACCTAGAACTCCTTACCTGTATCCATCAGGTCCCTTCCTCCCATTTTTCAAAACCAATCTGAAAGACTTCCTAGCTAAAATCTGCCTCTTGCTCACAACTAGGGTAAACTATATTCCTAAATGTGAATGAGTACCTTTTCATTCCTTATACCTTCTTACTCTCTTCACTTACTTCCTTACTACTATTAAATTTTCTTTCTGATTTTCTGTCTAAATGTACCATGTCTGTTTTTCCCTCACTTCATATTGCAATTCCTATTTTTATTTAAAATTTATCTATTTAAAAAAAATTATAAAATCTGTCTAAATTTTCTCTAAATATTAATTGTCATGTACCTTGTATAAATTTGTAACCAATGATGATCTTCGTGTTTCACTGTTGCAGTCAGCACACTTGGATTATCCTGCCAGGGGTAGCCCTCAAGTTGGCCTGAATACCAGAAGCATAGTATTTTTGCGTTGGTTGCTGTCGCTCTAGGACTGACATCAGGTCATCAGTGGTATAAAATCAGGCAGCCGACGCCATTACATCTGTCTTTCTTGCCGAGGAGCGTGAAGCAGTTTGCATGAGTGCCCGTCGGCCGCTACCTGAGTTGTCGTTTCCAAATTGAAGTTGAAGTCTTCTAAAGCTAAGTACCCCATTGGCGATCCTTTTTTCTTGCTCTAACCGATGTCAGAAAAAGTTAACAATTGTCTCGCCTGTGGAAAGCAAATACCACACCGAGATTTCCATTCTTACTGCGTCATCTGTTTAGGCCCAGACCATGACGTCCCTCACTGTTGGTTTTGTGCTTTGCTCAACGCCAGAACTATACGCTGTTGGGCCCTTATTGTAGCTAAATATTTTCGATTTTGATCTCCGTATTCCATAATGGCTTCGGTAAGCCATCTGACTACCGATCTTCCAAAAAAATGTAAGGATAAAGACATACAGACCACACAGGTCCAAAACTGCCAATGACACTTCCATTAAGTTAGTTGCCAGTTCACCGGTCCTCAGTGAGGTGCTTTCGCAGCCCCTGCTGCCCACTTCTGTGGATTCGCAGGCCACTACTGAGACCTGTTCGAAGTCTAGTATGCTGCAAGACTCTTCTTTGACTAAGGATCCTGCACATGTCTCTACCTTGGATGGGTCTGGAGCCGCTAAGCGGGCACCGGCTTCTGAGGAAGTTCTTCACACTACTGATACTCAATACAAATTGATGATTTCTTTCGTCTCTTCAGTTTTTTCAAAAAATACCGAGTTTCTAAGCCCCAGGGTACGAACTATGCCTAATAAAACCGACAACCCAAACTCAAGCACCTGCTTCCGTGCCTCACTCTCAAATGCTTAAAATGGCAGAAGACCTAAAGAAAAAGAGATTTGTCCCCAGCAGTTGTATCTGACCAGAAGTCTGATGACTCTGATGCTTCTGAATATGAAGACATGCAGCTCTTGTCTGCTTATGAGGATTCTGATGCAGAGGAATCCATTCCTTCTGCCTCTCCTCCAGAGGATTTTTAATTTGGTGAAACCCTACATAATTTAAGTGAGCATTTCCAGTGGGAGTGTCAGGACTATCCTCAGTCTGAAAAGAGACTCAGGGAATTCTTAAATTTACTACAGCACAGACCTTTATCCATTCCTCCTGTTTTGGATGTTGTGGATGATGTCTTTATGGAATCCAGTTTAACTTCTGACACCCTTCCACCAGCTCCCAGGAAGATTGACTGGTATTACAGAGTTCCTGACTCTCACAAATATATTTTCAAAAATCCTACTGCTGACCCAGAGGTCATCTCCCAAGGACCTAAAGGAATCAAAGCAACCACAGCTAAGAATCCCACCCCCTTGGACAGGGATTCCCAAGCTTTAGACAGATGGGGTAAAAAAGTATACACTTCTGCAACTCTTGCCATTAGAGCACTAAATTGTCAGTTCCACATGCTGAAATACCATTAACATACAGTGGAACTTCTTAAAAAATATCTACCTTTTGGGCTTGTGCAGAAAATAAGGACTTAACAGGAGCTTATGCTTTCTGCTAGCCAAGTTACTAAACACACCTTTCAGTGTGGCTTTGACGCCCTAGAAGCATCCTGCAGGGCAGCAGTCACAGGTTCTGTACTTGGCATGCTTGGCTTAAGGAACAGACCTTGCCAGACCATGTCAAATCAAAACTGTTGGACGCAGCATTGAACAAAAACAATTTGTTTGGCACCAAGGCAGTAGAGGTCTTAAAAAAGATGGAAGAAAAGGCTAAATCTATGCATACAGTTAGACCTCTTACAGGTCCAGCCTCCGAGGTTCAGTAGTCTTTGCCCCTACAAGCACTGGTCCTTTCCGGCCCCCTCAAGGCCAGTTCAGACAAGACCCTAGGGATAGCAGACCCCCCAGACAACAGTCCCAGGGAATGCATAGATCTAAGCAATGGAGTTATTCCACTTCAAAAACAGGGAGTGCTAAGCCATCCCCTTATGGAAACAACTCACAATGACTTTACACCTCCACCCCTTGCCTCTGCCCACCTACTTCTGCCCCTAGGAGGAAAAACTCTCCTCCCATGCAAAAAACTGGACCTCTATCACCGATGACTAATGGGTCCTCAATATAGTGAACAAGGGATACAAATTTTATTTCCACACTCTGCCAACCCCAAAAGGGTTCCCAAATCTTCCTCCAAACCAGTGGGCAGAGGTCCAAAACCAAGTCCATTCCCTATTCTCCATGAGGGCAATACAGCATGTTCCTGCAGACCAGATAAGCCAAGGTTTCTATTCCAGGCTTTTCCTGGTACCCAGGAAAGAGGGCACCTGGCGCCCAATCCTTGATCTTTCAATTCTAAACACCTTCCTGGTGATACCAAAATTCAAAATGCTCACCCTCCAGCAGCTTCTTCCTATGCTATCCAAGGATGCTTGGTTAGCCACCCTAGACCTATAAGAGGCCTACCTACACATCCCAGTCAGGGATTTCTGCAGGAAATATCTATGTTTCGGGGCAGGATCTATGCACTTTCAGTTCTCTGCGCTTCCCTTTGGCTTATCCTCTGCTCCCAGAGTTTTCACAAAATGCCTGGCTCCAGCCATTGCTTTTTGCAGACAAAAGAATATTCAAATTTACCCCTACTTAGACAACTGCCTGATTCAGGCAGACAGGAAAAGCTGTTACAGCACCTGACCTTTGTATAGAACCTACTGACCTCTCTGGGGTATATTATAAACTAAAAGAAATCCAAACTAGTACCCACTCAAAAAATTGTATTCCTGGGAGCAAGCCTAGACACAGCATCCCAGATGGCATTCCTTACTCCAGAAAAACAAGCCTGTCTGACAGGCTACTTCTCTCAACTAGCCACCAGAACCCAGTTATCTGCAAGGAAAATCCTGCAAGCTCTAGGGTTCATGTCATCCTGCATTCTACTCATTCTGTATGGCAGATCGCATATGAGGAAACTTCAGTGGTACTTAAAAAGCCCTTGGTGTCAACACTCTCAGGACCTGGAAACTATCATACCTATGATACCCTGTCTAAGGAAAGATTGGGCAACAGCATGCACCCACATCAAGGGTCTTCCCTTCTCACAACCCCACGCCACCCAGACCCTAACCACAGACACATTGGATTATGCCTGGGGTGCACACCTGGACGGCAGGTGCATTCAGGGCCATTGGAGCCCAAATCAAATACATCTGCACATCAACCAAAAAGAGATGCTAGCTGTTCAGCATACTCTTGACAGCTTTCAGACCCCTACTGATCAAAACAGACACCATAGTGATGTGGTACAACAACAAGCAGGGAGGAACTCACTCTTTTCCCCTCTGCAGGCTCGCCATGACCCTTTGGCACACAGCTTCAGCCATGCAAATTCACCTGCAATCACAATTCCTGCCAGGCTCCCAAAACTCTCTGGCAGACAACTTAAGCAGAAACCTCCTAGACCCACACGAGTGGCAGCTTAGACTACAGCACCTTCAGCCTTGTACTCCAGAAATGGGGCACCTCTTTGCCTCCCACAACAATCACCAGCTCAGCAAATTCTACATCAGGGAACCTCACAGCAAGGCCTGGAAAGTGGATGGTCCCTATCCTTTCAATGGGATAACTTCTCGATCTGTGCATTTCCCCCTCTTCCTCTACTTTCAAGGGTACTACTCAAAATAAGGGAGGAAAAACTAAGAGCAATTTTGATTGCCCCAGACTGGCCACGCTAGCACTGGTACCCACTGCTGTGCAGTCTGTCTCCCCTGCCACAATGGCACCTACCTCAGATCCCAACTCTCTTGACCCAGCAGAATGGAGAATTCATGCATCCATAACTGCAGACTCTGAACCTGGCAGCCTGGCTTATTCCCTGACCTCTCCTCCATTTGCCAGCCTAAGCAAGCAAGTCCTGGATGTTATACATGAGGCCATATGCCCCAGCACTAGAAAAACCTTTGCTGACAAATGGAAAAGGTATTGCACCTGGATCCAGGCTAAAGGAGTTGAAAGAGCACAGCCCTCCCTACGTCTCATCCTGGATTACCTAGCAGACCTACTGCATAGGGAGCTATCCTTCTCTTATATTAAAATTCATGCCACTGCTATCTCTGCTCATTACATCACAGAGCCACCTCTCTTTTCTCACCCTCTCATCAAAAAGTTCCTAAGAGTGGCTAAAAGTTTAAGGTCACCTAGAAGAGCTCCTACCCCAGCTTGGGATCTTAACTTTCTGTTGGAAAAGCTCACACCCCCCCCCCCTCCCTTTGAGCCTGCAGCTTCAGCAGAGTTAAAATTCCTCTCTTGGAAAACAGCCTTGCTTCTGGCCATCACTTCAGCTGGAAGAGTTTCAGAGCTACAAGCACTCATGGTGGTAAAGCCCTTCATCTTTTTCATGCTGACAGGGTCTCCCTCAGGACTAACCCAACTTTCGTGCCTAAAGTGGTGTCCAGTGTGGCTCTCAACCAATCAATTAATTTGCCCACCTTTTTCCCCTAACCCACAAAACAAGGGGGGAAGGATTCTGCATTCTCTAGATGTGCACAGACAGCTCAGATTCTACCTGGATAGGACTAAATCTTTTAGGAAGACCGACCAATTGCTAGTCAGCTTTGCAGCAGGGGCTGAGGGCAAGGCCATATCCAAGCAATCTCCAAATGCATAGCACACTGTATCCATTTCTGCTACAAATACCATGGGAAACCGCCCCCCAAGGGGGTCAGACCGCATTCCACCAGGGCAACCTCCACCTCTGCAGCTTTTCTCAGAGGGGTCACTAACAGGGACATCCTGGAGGCTGCAACCTGGAGTTATACCTTTAACAAGCATTACCACCTGCCTATCTTTTCCAAATCCAGGGCAGGCTTTGCAACTGCAGTCTTGCAGGGCATCCTAGCCAGTCCCCAGTCTTCTTGACTGCCTCCACCCTTTTTCTTCAGCTTTGGGAATCAACCCAAATGTGATGACTGCAACAGTGAAACACAAAGAACATAGTACAGATGCTCTTCGTGTTTCACTGTTGCAGTCATCACATTTGGGTTATCTTCTTGCAGTGGCCCTCAGTCAGCCTGATTATCAAAGTCTTGGGTCCTGCGTCGCTTGCTGTCTCTTCTTCTGTGACATCAGGTAGTCAGGGGTATAAAGCATGCAGCTGACGCCATTACATCAGTCTTTCTTGCCTTGTGGTGCCTGAAGCAGAAGCAGTTCACAAGTGCCGGTCGGCCGACTCCTGAAATTGTCATTTTCGAGTTTCAAAACTGAAGTCTTCAAATAAAGCTAAGTACCCGGTTGGGGAAAGTTTTTCTTGCTCTAAACCGATGTCAATAAAAGTTAATAGTTGTATTTCTTGTGGAAAGCAAATACCTCACAAAAATTTTTATTCGTACTGTATTCCTTGCCTAGGCCATGATCACGACGTACCTCACTGTCAGTTTTGTGCCTTATTTAAGCAACAAACTATTCGTCATCTGCATATTTACGCTTCTAATATTTTGGTACTCGTTCAATTATCCAGATATGACTTCGGTAAGCCATCCGACTACCGACTTTCCGAAAAAACACAAAGATAAAGGCAAAGACAGGCCGCCTAGGTCCACAGCTGCTGACGACGCTTCTACTAAGCCAGTCGCCAGTTCGCCGGTACTCCGTGAGTCGCTTTTGCAGCCCTAGATATCCGCTACTTCAGATCCGCAGGCCTCTACTGAGACCCATTTGTAGTCCAGTATGCCACGAGATGCTTCAACTGTAGAACCTGCAGTTGTCTCTACCTTGGATGGGTCCAGAGCCGCTGTGCAGGCACTGGCTTCTGAGGGTGTATTCAGGCCTACTGACTTGCATATTAAACAGGCGCCATCTTCTTCTTCAAGGCCTAAAACTCGAACTATGCCTAGAAAACCGGCCCCCAGACCACATGGTCAGGCCTGTATGCCTAAAAAACAAATGATAAGAATGGCTGAAGACCTTATTATTTTAATTAGGGGAAGCCAACCTTCCCCATCTGAGAGACCTAGGACTGAATTTGCTTATGATACTTCTGACCAGGATTCTGAAATTTCTGTTTCCTTTGATGACCAGGATTTACCCTCATCTACCTATGGGGATTCTGATGCAGAGGACTGTATTCCCTCTGCTTCCCCTCCCAGAGGATTTCTCTTTTGGATTAAACCCTGAATACCCTTAGGGAGCACCTTCGCTGGGAAAGCCAAGATTGCTCTGATTCTAAAAAGTGGCTTAGGGATTTCTTACTCCTGCCCCAACACAGGCCTTTAGCTGTCCCTCCTGTACTAGACATTGTTGATGATGCCTTTTTGGAATCTAGCTTGGCCACTGACTCTTTACCTCCTGCTCCCAGAAAACCAGATATGTCTTCGGTAAGCCATCCGACTGCCGACTTTCCGAAAAAACACAAAGATAAAGGCAAAGACAGGCCGCCTAGGCCTCACAAGTTCCTTTTTAAAAATCCTACTGCGGATCCTGAGACCATTTCACAGGAACCCAAGGGCATTAAGGCTACTACTGCCAAAAGTCCTACCCCCTCTGATAGAGACTCTAGGGCGCTGGATAGATGGGGTAAGAAAGTATACACTTCTGCAACTTTGGCCATTATGGCCTTAAATTGCCAGTTTCATATGTTAAAGTATCGGCAACATATCATTGGATTGCTTAAACAGAAAATTATGATGATTCCTGACTGTGCTGAAAATAAGGATTTACAGGATTTAATTCATTCTGCTGAACAGGTTGCATACTTTGCAATGTGGTTTGGATTCACTATTGGCATCTTGCAGGGCTGCTGTCACTGGGTCTGTACTTAGAAGGCATGCTTGGCTTAAGGAGCAAGCCTTGTCAGATCGTGTTAAAGCTAAATTACTGGATGCTCCCTTAAATCAGGACCGCATGTTTGGCCACAAGGCAGAAGTTGTTCTTAAAAAGATGCAGGAAAAAGCTAAATCTATGCAAACTGTTAAAGATTTCCTACAAGTACAACCTCCAAGATTTAGTAGGCATTCACCCTCTAAGAATTGGTCCTTTCCTGCCTCTTCCAGGCCTTCTCAGTCCAAACCCAGACCCAGCAGAACACCCAGGCTTCAGTCCCAGGGTACGCACAGGACTAAGCAGTGGGGGGCTCCCACTTCCAAATCAGGGAGTAGTAAAACTCCCCCCTATGGTAAACTGTCTCAATGACTTAACTGTAAAACTTCCAAGAACTTCTCAACTGACTGCTTCTTTTGGGGGAAAGATTGCTCTGCAGGCAAAAAAACTGGGAGCTCATTACCCAGGACAAATGGGTTTTAAATATAGTTTCCCCAAGGATACAGATTTCACTTCCACACGTTACCAACCCCAAACAGTTGGCCAGATCTACCCCCAAATCAGTGGGCAGAGGCTCAAAAGCAAGTTCTCTCTCTCTTAAGCATAAAGGCTATTCAAACTGTACCAGAAGAGGAAAAGGGAAAAGGTTTCTACTCAAGACTTTTCCTGGTACCCAGAAAAGACAACTCATGGCGTCCTATCCTGGACCTGTCTACCTTAAACACCTTTTTGCTGATTCCAAAATTCAAGATGCTAACTCTTCACCAGTTACTTCCTATGCTAGGCAAAGATGCCTGGTTGGCAACACTCGATTTAAAAGAAGCCTACCCTGCACATCCCCATCATGGAGTCTTGCAGAAGATACCTACGCTTGAAAGCAGGCTACATGCACTATCAGTTCTCTGCATTGCCCTTTGGCTTATCTACTGTGCCCATGGTATTCACAAAAGAAATATTCAAATATACCCATACCTGGATGATTGTCTAATTCAGGCAGAAAGCCAGGACATACTTTTGAATCATCTGGCATTTGTACAAAAGGTGCTAACTTGTCTGGAGTACACCATAAACGAAAAGAAATCACACCTGGTACCCTGTCAACAAATTATATTCCTGGGAGCAAGCGTGAATACAACTTCCTAGATGGCTTTCCTCACGCCAGAGAAAAAAATTCATTTGACAAACTACTTCAAACTAATGGCCACAAAAACCCTGCTATCTGCAAGGCAAATATTGCAAGCCTTGGGGTTTATGGCCTCCTGCATTCTTCTAATTCCATATGCAAGACTGCATGTGAGGAAACTACAGTGGTATCTAAAAAGCCTATGGTGTCAACATTCTCAGGCTCTAGAAGCAATGATTCCTATCATACCTTGCCTACGGTTAGAATTCCTGTGGTGCGCAAAGGTCTGCCACCAAAACAAGGGACTACCATTCACTCTACCCCCTGCCGCCCAAACCCTAACAACAGACGCATCAGACTATGCATGGGGGTGGGCTCACCTGGCAGGGAAGTGCATTCAGGCGAATTGGAACCCAAGTCAAATGCATCTGCATATCAATCAAAAAGAAATGTTACATGTGCAGAATACTCTTACAGCCTTCAAGGACCACATTCTTCTGGGACAATTAATGGTAAAGATGGACAGCACCACTGTTATGTGGTACATAAGCAAGGGAGTACCCATTCTTACCCACTATGCAGACTAGCCATGGCTCTGTGGAACACAGCCTTGACCTACCAAGTTCATCTGCAGGCTCAATTCTTCCCAGGAAAACTAAATACACTGGCAGACGAACTAAGCAGAAATCTCATGGACCCACACTAGTGGAAACGGGAACCAAAGACTTTCAACATGTTGACAAACAAATGGGGAAGTCCAGATATAGACTTGTTTGCCTCCCCCCAGAACTACCAATTGGACAAATTTTGCACAAGGACTCCCCACAAACAAGCTTGGAAAGTGGATGCTCTGTCCTTCAGGTGGAAAAACCTATCAGTTTATGCCTTTCTTCCTCTGCCTCTCCTCTCCAAAGTACTACTAAAGATCAAACAGGACAAACCAAGGACAATATTGATTACACCAGACTGGCCATGCCAACACTGGTACCCCCTCTTGCGCAGTGTCACTGCTAGCTCCATGCCACCTGCCTCAGACCATTACCCTGTTGTCACAGCAGGAGAACCAGATTCTGCACCCTCAGCTTCAAACCCTGAACCTGGCAGCCTTGGTTAATTACCTAATCTCTCCATTACCATCCCCTCAGTAAACAAGTGTTGGATATCATTTTAGAGGCAAGGAGACCTAGTACTAGAAAATCTTATGCTGCAAAATGGAAAAGATTCTCTGCCTGGAACCAATCTGAAAAGATTACCCAGGAGAGCCCCAACTCCAGCCTGGGATCTTAACTTTGTGTGGGGGAAACTCACTCTTCCTCCTCTCGAGCCAGCTGCAAGCGCAGATTTAAATTTCCTTTCTTGGAAAACAGCCTTCCTTTTAGCAATTGCTTCAGCAAGAAGGGTATCTGAGTTACAGGCCCTTACGGCAGTGGAGCCTTTCATCATCTTTCATGCGGACAGGGTGTCCCTCCTTCATGCCCTAGGTGGTATCCAGTGTGGCTCTTAATCAGTCCATTCATTGGCCAACCTTCTTTCCTAATCCACAGAACAAAGGGGAACGGATACTGCACTCCTTAGATGTGCACAGACAACTTAGATTTTACCTGGACAGGGCTAAACCTCAAAGGAAATCTGAACAACTGCTGGTGGCATTTGCTGTAAGGGCAGAGGGGAAGGCTATTTCAAAGCAAACCATTTATAAATGGATATGCCATTGTATTCATTTCTGCTATAAGCACCATGGAAAACCTATCCCACAGGGGATCAGACCCCATTCAACCAGGCTTGCATCTACCTCTTCAGCCTTTCTCAGAGGTGTCCCTACCAGGGACATCCTAGTAGCTGCTACCTTCACCAAGCATTACCTTTTGCCAGTTTTCTCTAAATCCAGAGCTGGCTTTGCCACTGCAGTCTTGCAGGGCCTTATAGCTGGTCCTAATGCTATCTAAATTCCTCCTCCCATCCTTAGCTTTGGGAATCTACCCAAATGTGATGACTACAACAATGAAACACGAAGAATGTAGTACAGTTGTGTACACTTACCATAAATGTAGATGTTTGAGTGTTTATACTATTGCAGTCCTGGTTACCCTCCCTCCAGCCCCCTGACTTCTTTTGGCTATACCTCTACTCTCCTTTATTATGCTTAAAAGCTTTTTGGTGCAATTGCTTTTTTGTTGGAGGTATAACCTTGTGTGTGTGTGTGTGTGTGTGTGTGTGTGTGTGTGTGTGTGTGTATATATATATATATATATATATATATATATATATATATATATATATATATAGATATATATATATATAGATATATATATATATAGATATATATATATAGATATATATTATTTGACATCTGGGGCACAGCAACTGACGCAGGACCCAAGACTTTGATGATCAGGCCGACTGAGGGCTACTGCAAGCAGATAACCCAAATGTGATGACTGCAACAGTGAATACACTTGAACATCTACATTTATGGTAAGTGTACACATCTGTACTTACTTCCACCATGACCTAGTGCCCTATTTGTGTATTTTGCAGATGTTTTTGTTTTATTTTAAAGGTTGTAAAATCGTTAAATGTTTTCTAATAATTTGGAGCTTTTTCCCTGAGCCTCTGCTGGTAATCCAGTGTTAAATATTTTTTTTCCAGTCTTTCCCCACAAGCACTACTCATTTATTTAGGAGTCCCACATAGTCCATTTGTGCTGTGCCAGTGATCTTGCTTCAAGATCCCAAGGAAACAGTTCACCTGCATTAATTTCCTTCATGATGACGTACAGATCTTCAGTGATTGGTGGGTCATTTTATTTCCAGCATCTAGTAATGGCTTTATTTGCTGCCAGCTAGAGTGTATGTAGTAAACAATAGGTCTGCTGATCAGTCTTAGGGTTGCCACCTTTTCAAATGGCCAAAGTGGGACATTTTCGGTACAAACATCAGATTTTACAGGCCGACACATACCCACAGTCAGTACAAAGGATATAACTTAACTTTTTTGCCTAAATAAAAGCTTATTCTTGTAGCATTTTAGTTGCTTATTCTGTTTCTTATAACATTTAGGTATTTTAGATACAGAATAACTGTTTTATGCAATTATTACATAAAATATTGGAAATAATTTTGTCCTAAAATCTCAGGACATTTGCCATTTTTTAATTTTTTTGTCAGGACACAACTGCCCAAAGAGGGACTGTCCCTCGCAAAGTGGGACAGGTGGTAACCCTAATCAGTCTACTGTTGACTTGCAAGGCCAATCAAGAAAAGTGCTGCTGAAATGCCTTTTATATATAAAAAGAGTTTACAACAAAAGTACTGTAAAATTTTGTGAAAATTACCAAAGACAAGGACATAACCAAAAAATGTGAGTCCAGTTCTCAAGACCTCCATTGTCACATGTCTAACAGAAGGTGGAAGAGCCAGGAAACATGAGAGGGTCTTGCTAAAGTGTGAAAACAGCTTTAAATAAATGCTTCCAACCAAAGAAATGAAATTGTGTTGGTTTAGTGGCATAAACCAGTATATAAAGTATTTTACATACATACAAATATTTATCTGAACTTTTTTTCTTAAAGGGTTAAACCCATCAACCATTTACAGGTTGTCTCTAAAGACAACCACAAAGCATTCTATAGCTATGTCAAGAATCTCAATGGCAACACTCAGATCTGCTCTGACTTACAACACAATGGCACTAAATATACAGAACCAATGGATAGTGCCAACATCCTGGCAGATAGGTTCAGTGCTAACTTTACCCCTCTATCATCCCCTAAAGGGCCCATCTCTATACCAGAAGAATGCAAAGTTCCTGTAATCATGGCTGCACAGGCAAAAAACACACTATCCAAAGCCAAGAACACAGCATCAATGGGACCTGACAACATCCCAGGCTGTGTTCTACATGAAGTACAGAACGAAGTGGCACCCCACCTAAGTACCATGTTCAGTCATAGCCTCACCTCAGGCTATGTGCCCACTGAATGGCGCACAGCGACAGTTATCCCACTCCACAAAGGGGGAGCCACCACAGACCCCGGAAACTATTGCCCCATTAGCCTAACGAGCTTGGTCTGCAAGGCTATGGAGCATATCATCATGGAACTTATAAACAATGACACTGGTAATCTCCAAACTCAGGACCCCACCTAGTTCGGGTTTGTAAAAGGCAGATCATGTCTCCTAAACCTGATAGACTTCTTTGAAGCAGTCACCAAAGCAGTAGATGAGGGTAAGGTGGTTCACACAGCCTATCTAGATCTCGACAAGGCTTTTGACACCATCCCCCACTCTGGAATTATAGATAAACTCACTAAACTAGGTATAGATCCCTATGTCACAAGGTGGGTTGCCAACTGGCTCACTGACAGAACCCACACTGTGAAAGTAGCAGACTCCAAATCCAGCTTCAGACAAGTGACAACTGGAGTACCGCAGGGTTCAGTCCTGGGTCCTCTCCTGTTTGGTATCTACTTCTCCGAAGTACAGGCCTGCACAGAAGGTCTTTGGCTAATGAAGTTCGCAGATGACTGCAAACTAGGAGCCATAATCAAAACTCCAAAAGATGTGGACATCCTACAAAAGGGCCTTGCTGAGACAGATGCCTGGTGTCAAAGCCATGGCCTCAAGCTCAATGCCGAAAAGTGCATTGTCATTCCTTTTGGTAAAAACTCAGTACCCATGAACTACCACATAGGTGGTAGTCTACTTAACACCGAAAGTGTGATGAGACCTTGGGACACAGGTGGACAGTAATCTCTCCTTTGATAATCACATCGCCACAGTAGTCAGGAAATCCTATGTGGCACACCTCATCACAAAAGGTTTCTCATCCAGGAAAAAAAGAGGTCATTGTTCCCCTCTACTCGTCACTCATTAGACTTATTATAGAGTGCAATGCCCCTTTTGGTATGTACCTCACAAGACATCTACAACAACTGGAAAGGCCACAGAAATACCTCACAAAGAGGATTACCGGCCTCAAAGAGATGCCCTATGCAGACCATCTAAAAAAAACTGCAGCTTTACTCCGTTGCATATCGCCTACTCAGAGGCGATCTCTGCCTAACACACAAAGCTATGTCAAACCCAGAGCTTTTAAACATGCTCCACTTAAAGAAATCCCAATCCCTACGAGCTACACGCTCTAGGGACCTAAACCTCGTCACCACAATAAACAGAACATGCTGGAGGGATAGTTCCTGTCCCAGAGACTTCCCATACT
The DNA here is from genome assembly GCF_019279795.1 of Protopterus annectens. Classification (NCBI taxonomy): domain Eukaryota; kingdom Metazoa; phylum Chordata; order Ceratodontiformes; family Protopteridae; genus Protopterus; species Protopterus annectens. Next base: position 780,401,771 of record NC_056746.1, on the reverse strand, counting down.
CTGGAACAAACTACCTATCTTTATCAAACAAAGCTCCTCATTAGCACTGTTCAAGAAAAATCTTGATGATTGGATGGGAGATAGGAAATTCACCCCGAGGATCACTTCTGTGGCTCTGCTCGACAGTGGCACAGGAAAATAATTTTCTTGGGTGGCGAAAGCAATAGCCTAGTTACCTACCTATGAACCTACAGTGGATATAATTAATCTTAACCACCTGTTTTTTGCTAGTATTAATCTTGTATCCTGCTGGAGTACCAGATTTCTCCAGTATTGAGAAAGCTTCTGGTAGATTCCAATATGGGATTGAGAGATATAATTGTGTTTGCTTATTGCATTTTTATATCAGGACAGTCCAACTGGGCAAACAGATGTCCCTTTTCAATAGAAGCCTCGGGAGAAAAGCTCCACAGTAGTTACAAGTTAAACAGATGACAAACAGGTATTTAAATAATATGTTACAGCAAGATATTAACATACAAAGAATTTAGTAAAGTATATGTAGTAGCTAAAAATTATTTACAAAGTTGATATTTAGATGTACAACATGCAGTATGTTTTCCAAAATATTTTAGGAGTTGTGGCTGTTAGAGCTGTCAAGTACAGTTAGGTAAAAGCTGATAGGGGGAAATGAGGGTAGAGAAAAGTACATGCGTGAGTTGACTAAAAATGTTTGAGTTGCAGAAAGTTAGACAGATTTAGGGTAAGGATTTAGCCAGGATTAGTGCATGAGTGTAGCCATGCATCAGAATATTGCTTTAGCTGATTTTTTAATGATTTAGTGTTTTTCTGCAGTAAAGGAGTGCACTGCATCTCCAGCAGAGGTTTTGGACTTGTTTACAGTTAGTAGCTGCTACAATAATACATCATCTGCATAAACTGAAACTTTGTATTCCAGGCCTTACATAATGTACCCCTGCTGTTCGTGATTGCCTAAATTGAGTTGACAAAGGCTCACTGTAAATTGCAAACAGTAGTGGGGAAAGCAGGCAGCCTCGCCTTGCTTCCGTTGTGAGCGTAATGACTTAGAAAGCCTGCATCCATTTTTTTATAACTGCAGACAAGTATATATATATATATATATATATATATACACATATCTATCTATATATATATATATATATATATATATATATATATATATATAAAAAGAATAACAGATTCCCATGGAACCCTGTCCTCCTCAGTATTTCAAATATGAAAATCTAGGAAACACCGTTGAATGTTTTCAATGCATCAAAGATCTACAAGAAAGAGGTTTGCTGTCCCACTGTTTACGTGTTCCAGTAACAAGATGTTTTTTATTAAATTATCCATGGTAGAATGTGCTGGAACAAATCCTGTCTGGTTAATGTGGATTAAAATTGGAAGAAAAGATGCAATCTTACTGGCCAAGACTGCCATAAATAATTTACAATTAAATGGGTCTGTGTTGGGGGTTCCTGGAGTCCTTAGCCTTATTTAGGATTAAATAAATTGCAGCCTTTGTTCAGAAGGGAGGAACAAGTTTGGTTTGGAGTACTTTATTGGCTACCACCACAGTTGCAGTAGTAAACTTATCTGATCCCATCTGGACTTAATATGTTTGTAGGCCCTTATAAGCCTAGCCATGCAACCCAAGTGTGAGCCACAACTTTGATTTTTATAGGTCGTGCTTTACTGACTGCTTCTGTCCATCCGAGACATGGGTGCAGACCAAAGGTGAATTTCTGGTTTACCCATCCATTGGTAGGGAGGATTTCTGCTTCAAATGGATAGGGGGGAGCATGTTCCAAAGAATGGGAATTCTCTGAAAAACATATCCGTTTCTCCAACATGTCCTATTTATGTTGCAGAAAAAATGTAAGTCTTTTAATCTAGTAGTTCTAGTGCTGATTGTTTATGAATGTTCAACAAAATAGGGTCCAGAGATGCTTTGTATGCCAGGCAAAGATCACCTTTCGGAAGTATGCAAGATTCTGAGTAAAGAGACAGGGCTTTGAGGTGATCAGCATAGGGCATTGTGTTTACTCCCTGTATTCTTTTTGTAAGGAACTTGTGTGGATGTTCCAATTGCTGCATGTGTATTGTCAGATACATACCAAAGGGGACATTATACTGTATAATGGGTCTGAAGAGACTTGGGGTCTTGAATACCAGGTATGTCTCAACAAAGGTAACAGGCCTTATTAGCAATAGCAACCCCAAGGTCAGATCTTGGGTAGGGAGCTGTAATGCATCTACATTTTCTGTTATTATACCTCTTATATCTTGTGGTTGAGGGGGTTCGTTATGCAGCCTTTTGTAAAAATTAACAAAGGTATGCCAAATATATCCTGGTGCTGTGAAGATCTCCTTTTGTCTCTGGAGCAAAAGGACAATCTCAGCAATAAGTCTGTCTGCCATTTGCTGGTGGAGTCTTAGAAGTAGGTACCTTTGAGATTTACTTCAAAGTAAGAAAGCTTAAGAAATTTAGTTGCCAGGTCAACTTGACTTTCTTAACCAGTTATCTGAAGTAGTTACTTCATTTTATCTGCAACCTGTGGGAATCGGATCCGACCTCGGATCCGAGCCGGCAGCTTTCCAAGCTTCAAGATCCGAGCTCCTAGCTCCTCCCCCTACCCATAATCCCTTGCTACCAACCACATTACCTCAGATCGTTTTTTGCCGCGGCTAAAGACGGTTGCTTCTCTGTGAAGAGCTCCTAGCATTTGGTGAGATTGTTCCTTTTTTCTATAGAAAACCTATTTCTTGAATTTTTCTAGTTGAATTTGTGTGTGTTTTAACCAAACCCTCCTTGTTTAAAAAAAAAAAAAAACTCTCTTAGTTTAACTTCTCTCCCCCTCCCCCCCTTAGTGTTTGGGTGTGTGTGTGTGAGAGGATAATGGCTGAATCCAAAGCTATTTTTTCAAAGTGTACTGAGTGTGGCCACAAGCTCTCCCCTGCTGATGGCCACACTCAGTGCGTTTTATGTCTGGGGGCAGCACATTTGTCGGAGGCCTGCCAAATCTGTGTGGCCTTCAACCCTCGGGCACTTAGGGACAGGAAGAACAAGCTGATCCTGGCGGGAAAACTCCCTCAGGAGTCGGCTTCTTCTTCCTCTCCCAGCCGGGCCCAAGCTACTTCTGTAGCTTCAGCGCCGGCCACTCCGGTAACTGTACCCGGGACTCAACCTCCCTTATCCAGCACTAGCTCTGTGGAATCTGGGTCTTCCCATAAGGAGAAGAAAAAGCATAGAGAGAGGGAAAGTCATTCTTCTAAAAGACGGGCCGAGTCTCATCCCTCGGCTCCGCCTGAGAAGTTGCTTAAGTCCCCTGAGAGGGTCTCCGGATCCTTGTCCATTCGGCTCCATTCTCCTTCTTTTTCTCCGGAGCCCGAGGAGGAGGATAGGTCTCCCTCGAGGCGGCCTTCCCGGCCTGCCTCGACTGCCTCTTCGCGGTCCACCAGAAGCATCTCCGAGGCAGACATGGATCGGATGATGCGAAGATTTTTGCAGACCCAGATGCAGATGGGGATGCTCTTGCCTCCCCCCCCCCCTTGGGAGGGACGGCAGCCCCCATCTTTGCCCCGATTGCTTCTTCTCCGACCCGATTTCGGGTCTCGGAGTTGTCGGATCCAGGCCCTTTCGGATCCGGGGATACGTCGGCGCCGACAGGGTTGGTATCTTCGCCAACTATGCCTTCGAGCTTGTCGGATCCAAGCTCTCGGGGCCGAGGTTTGAGCATCAGATCCGAGGGTGTGGTTGTGTCTTCGGCGCCGATTGGGTCGGAGCACACCACTACCTTGGGTCCGATTGCTTCGGCTCCGACCCCGATCATCTCCTCGGAGCCGAGGAGGTTGCTTTCTCAGGCTGGTGATAGCGAATCTCCTTCAGCTTTTGGGGTGGTTGAGAGGGTACTATCGAGATCATCCAGGTCCCCGATCGGGCCTTCGGATCCACCCGTACCCCCACTGTATCAGGGTCTGTCTTCGATCATCCATCCATCTGGACAGCCTGCCCAAAGCCTCCAGTTAGTTCCCAGGGAGGAACACCACCCAGTGGACGAGCCTTCTTCGGACAGTCCCGCCGAAGAGGTACCTCGAAAGCACCAGTGCAAAAGGAGGCACCTGGACTCCCCCGAGTCCATTACCATGGATACGGATTTGGAGGATACGGAGGGTTCCCCAAGATCACCCCCCGAAGATGTCTCATTTGGAGACATCATGGAAATGTTGCGTATAAGAGGGGGGTGGTCTGCCCAAAAACCCTCCATGGACGAATCCGTATTTCTGGAGGTCTTTGAGGCAGGCCCATCTACCTCCTGGGTGTCCCCCCCAGCCGACCCCTTGGTGGACTTAATTACCACCAGGGCTTGGAAGGAGCCCGACACCGTGGAGCCTATCCCTAGACGCCCGGATAAGGTCCTCCGCCCTCCTTCTGATAGACCTTCTTGGTCCAAAGGCACGCCGGTTGGTGCTATGTTGGTGGCGGCTGCCACTAAGAGAGAACTTGCCCAAGAAAGTTCCTCGGTCCATCCACCGGACAAGGAGTCCCGAGCATTGGACCGGATTGGGAAGCGGATGTTTGCTTCAGCAACCTTTGCCATAAGGTCGCTGAACTACATGGCACACACTATCTGGCTGCAACGTGACCTAATCAAGGAGTACGCGGCAGCCCCTCCGGAGTCCATGTCGGTCTCGGACAAAAAGGTTTTTGAGACTCGAATGGCCACTCTAAAGTCCATTTCAAATACATCTATGCGGCTTCTTTCCCATGCCACGGAAGGAGCCGCTAGAGCTAGCGGAGCGGGAGTAGTCTTAAGACGGCACTCCTGGTTCCGCCGTTGTGACTTCACGGATCCCTTCAAGGCATCCATTGCGAACAATGGTTCGGCCTTATTTGGCTCAGCAGTTCGCGATACGCTTGTCCAAAGCGAGAAGGATGGGAAGACGCTGTCGGCCGTCGGAGTCCGCTTCTCTAACCCCCAAAGATCATTTTCTAGGAATCAGAGGGGGCAAAAGAAGCTGTGGTTTCGTAAATCTCAGCAATCCCGTCCTGCTGCAGACAACTAATCCTCTAGAGGCAGAGGAGGACAAGGTGGACGCCGGCCCAGAGGCAGAGGGGGCCCGTGTAACTTCGGGTCGAGAGAACCTTTCTCTGAGGGACCCGCGCAACAGCCCTGAGGGCTTGCCCGACTGTCCCTCTCTGGAGGCAGTTGGGGGGCGATTATCGGAGCACCGATCAAAGTGGGAGTCCATTACAAACGATCGATGGGTGCTCCGGATAATATCCAGAGGTTACACGATACCATTCTTACACCCCCCCCCCCAAGCCCAGACACCTCCCCGATGTACCACCCCATCAAAGGGAGTCAGCAACTTTAGAAATTTCGGAGTTGCTAAGAAAAAGAGCCATCCAGCCCGTCCCCCCAGGTCAGTCCGGATCGGGTTATTACTCCAGATTCTTTTTGGTGCCAAAGAAAACGGGGGACCTCAGACCCATCCTAAACCTTTCATCCCTGAACCTGTTCATACCCAAGGAGAAGTTCCGGATGGTCACCCTCCAATCTATTCTCCCCCTTCTGCAGAAGAACGACTGGATGTGCTTGTTGGATCTCAAGGACTCGTACTACCATATACTAATGGACAGACGGTCCAGAAGATTCCTCCGCTTCCGGCTAGGAGCCAGTCATTATCAGTTCAGGGTTCTTCCATTTGGCCTAACCTCAGCCCCCAGAGTGTTTACCAAAGTCATGGCAGTGGTAGCAGCCCACCTGAGACTCCAGGGCATTTAGGTGTTCCCTTACCTGGACGATTGGCTCCTCACCACCCCCAACAAGCATCTTCTAGTTACGGCGAGAGATTATGCCCTATCTCTGTTTGGTCAACTGGGCATCTCAGTCAATTTAAAGAAGTCCTGCCTCTGCCCCACTCAAGCCCTAGAATTCATAGGGGCCAGGTTGGATACTCAAATCTCCAGAGTGGTTCTAACACCGACCAGAATAAACAGTTTGTACCGCCAGGTCTTGGATATTCTTCAGAGCCCGGCCCCCCCAGCAGAATTAGTCCTGAGGGCATTAGGATCTATGTCAGCGGCGATCGGCCTTTCTCTCCATGCCCGTCTGTGGATGCGTGTATTGCAGTGGACTCTTCAGGTCCAATGGTCTCTGTTGACCCATCCTTTGGACATGCCGATTCCCCTGAGCAGATCATGCAGGGACTCACTACTTTGGTGGTTACAAGCACAGGAACTCAAAGAAGGGAGACCTTTTGTGATCCCCCCAGTCGAAGCCACGTTGACCACGGACGCTTCCTGCCTCGTGTGGGGCGGGCATTGCGCAGGGAAGTCAGTCCAAGGAACGTGGACTCCTCTAGAGACTGCATTGCATATCAATGTCCTAGAGATGAGGGCAGTGCTGTTGGCATTGCAAGCTCTCCATCACCTTCTACCTCTGGGGACTATTGCAGTCCAGACGGACATGTCCGTTGTCTGGTACATAAACAGGGAGGGACCAGGTCTTACCCCCTGTGTCGAGAAGCCATGAGAGTGTGGGAATGGGATATTTCTACCAACCGCTTTCTGATAGCAACACACATTCCGGGGCGGACCAACATATTAGCGGACAGCTTAAGTCGGGTATTTCTCAGCCCTTACGAGTGGTCTCTGAATCCCTCTGTCGCGAAACAGATATTCCACAAATGGGGTCAACCTCGCTGCGACCTTTTTGCCTCTCCCCTAAACTCAAAATGCAGCGATTACTTCACGATAGTTCCCTCCAAAGGGGAATCCCCCAGGGACGCCTTGGTTCATGCTTGGCCACCCGGTCTTCTTTATGCATATCCTCCTCTTCCTCTGATGATGAAATTCATCCAGAAAGCCTGTCGGTTGGGGAGCAGATTCTGGCCTCGACAAGTCTGGTTCCCCTTTCTGCAGTCTCACAGTGTGGCTCCCCCATGGATTCTGGATACCAGACCAGACCTAATCTCGCATCCGACGAGATGCCACACTCCGAACCTGGTCAGCCTCCGGCTCACAGCCTGGCTGATCCAGTTCCGTTAATGGCAAGGACTCCCGGTATCTCTTCCCCAGTCAAGGCTATTCTGGTGGCAGCTCACAAGCCATCCACCAGAAAACTCTACAACAGTAAATGGAAACGTTTTTCCATCTGGGCAAAGGATAAGGAATTAGATCCTTTAACGGTTCCTATTCCCACCATCCTGGACTTTCTTTCCCTCCTTTTTTGGCAGGGAGCTAGTGCGTCCACCATTAAAGTCCAACTTGCAGCCATCTCTCATTATCATGTGGGAGATGGTGTAAGTTCTTTGGCGTCAGCTAAACTATGCAAGGCCTTCCTAAAAGGCGTGTTTCTCTTGAAGCCTCCCATTAAACCGGCTATGCCTCCATGGGATCTTACCTTGGTCTTACAAGCTTTAACAGGACCACCTTTCGAACCAGCGGCCTCAGTGCCCTTAAAATTCTTATCTTGGAAGACAGCCTTCTTGGTAGCGATTACCTCTGCCAAGCGGGTATCAGAGTTACAAGCCTTGTGCATTAAGTATCCATACCTTATTTTTCACAAAGATAGGGTTGCCCTCAGGACTAATCCTTCTTTTCTACCTAAGGTAGCCACAGAATCTAACATTAATCAATCTATTAACCTCCCTGTTTTCTTTCCTAGCTTCCAAAACAAAGGTGAATACACATTGCACAAATTGGATGTACACAGACAACTAAGTTTTTACTTGCATAGGACTAAAGATTTCCGCAAGTCAGACCAGTTGTTTGTTTTTTATGCTAAATCAGCCATGGGCAAACCAATTTCTAAAGTGACAGTAGCTAATTGGATTTCTCAATGTATCAGACAAGCATACATCTCATTTGGGAGATTAGCTCCGGTTGTCGTTTGGGGACATTTTACCAGATCTGTGGCTACCTCAACAGTGTTTTGGTCTAGAGTTCCAGTAGACGATATTTGCTCAGCAGCTACCTGGTCCTCTTCCCATACGTTCATTTCTCATTACAAGCTGGACATGATCTCCAGAAGTAGGGCTTCCTTTGGCTCTGCGGTGCTTCGGAATATCCTTCCGTAGGGACCACCCAGGGCCTTTAGGTAAGCTGGGGACTCTGTCCCACAGGTTGCAGATCAAATGAAGTAACTACTTCAGATAAAGAAGTTATGTACTCACCATAACGTTCCATCTGAGTAGATACTTCATTTGTCTGCAACTGATCCCCCCTGCCATCCCCCGAACTTCGGTAAAGTATTGTCCTGTGGAGAATTCTCTCAGTCTTTAGCTTATAGGGCAAAATAACCGATCTGAGGTAATGTGGTTGGTAGCAAGGGATTATGGGTATGGGGAGGAGCTAGGAGCTCGGATCTTGAAGCTTGGAAAGCTGCCGGCTCGGATCCGAGGTCGGATCCGATTCCCACAGGTTGCAGACAAATGAAGTATCTACTCAGATGGAACGTTATGGTGAGTACATAACTTCTTTTTTTCCTGCTTTCCGAAGATGTTCATCGTGTTTCACTGTTGCAGTCATGACTGTAGGGTTCTCCCCTGCCGGCAGGCAGTCCTCGGTCGGCCAGAATCCCAAAGTCTGGGTCCGGCGTCGGCTGTTCAGCCATGCTCCCTGACGTCAGAGCGCCAGGAGTACAAAGCTGACAGCCGACGCCATGTTCCCCAGTCTTTCTTGCCGTGCGGTGATAGCAGTTCGCAAGTGCCGGTCAGCTGACTCCTGACAATTTTTTTCTGAACAAACTTCAGTCCGATGACTTTCTTCTACTCAAAGCTAAGTACCCCGTTGGGGAAACTTTTTTCTTGCTCCAGTCCAATGTCAGAAAAAGTTAATAATTGTATTTCATGTGGGAAGCAAATACCTCATAAGGATTTTCATTCTTACTGTATTCCTTGCTTAGGCCCTGACCACGACGTAGCTAGTTGCCGGTTTTGTGCTAGATTCAATCAACGTACAATTAAACGAAGGTACGATTTTGCATTTCATTACTTCGGTAGGCGTTTTAATTACAAAATGTCGTCTGATACGGTTCTGGCTACCGGAGTTCACAAACGACGCAAGGACAAAGACAGGCCTCCGAGGTCCAAATCAGATGATATCGTACAAGCAGAGCCAGCTTCAGGTTCGGCCGTCATCAGTGAGGCACTTTTGCAGCCCCTGTCGTCGGCCATTTCGGAACCGATAGCCGAAACGGACTCCCACGAGGAGCCAACTAGGCCTTTGAATATTTCTGTTGCAGGACCTTCGGACAATGCTCCTTCGGATGGGTCCGGAGCCGCTGTGCAGGTACCGGCTTCCGAAGGGGTTTTCAGGCCTACTCAGCTTCTAATAAAGGCAAAGCCAAAGACAAAGGCAAAGACTCCTTCCAAATCAAAGACTGCAACCCAGGCCTCTTCTGATCCGGCTCCCAAGTCACAGAAACAGTTACTTAAGATGGCGGAGGACTTGCTTACTATGATTAGGGGTTCACATCCCCCTCCAGATAAAAGGCCAAGGCAGGAAGTTTATTATGACTCCTCTGATCAGGCTTCTGTTTCTTCAGTTTCTTCTTCTGACCAGGAATATTCTTTCCCTCCTTATGAGGATTCTGATGCTGAGGAATCCATTCCTTCAGCTTCTCCCCTTGAGGATTTCTCTTTTGGGGAAACTTTGCATGAAATGAGGGAACATTTCAACTGGGAAGGGCAGGAGTATTTGGAATCTAAGAAAAGACTAAGGGATTTTCTTCTTCCCCAACATTAGACCCCTGGCTATTCCTCCTATTTTGAATATTGTGGATGATGCTTTTTCGGAGGCTAACTTAACCCCTGACTCTTTTCCTCCAGCTCCTGTTAAGCCTGACATATTACAGGGTTCCTAATTCCCACCAGTTTTTATACAAGAACCCTACCGCTGACCATGAAACCATTTCTCAGGGTCCTAAGGGCGTTAAGGCCACTTCTGCTAAAAACCCCATTCCCATTGAGAAGGATTCCAGATCTTTAGAAAGATGGGGCAAAAAAGTGTACACTTCTGCTACTTTATGTATTAGGGCTTTAAACTGTCAGTTTCATATGCTGAAATACCAGCAATTTCTCCTGTCTGTTTTAAAACAAAAGCTAACTTCCATTTCCGCCTGTGCAGATAATAAGGAATTACATGACTTAATGCATGCCACTGAACAAGTTGGGAAGCATGGCTTACACTGTGGATTTGATGCTTAGGAGGCTTCTTGTAGGGCTGCTGCCTCTGGCACAGTAATTAGAAGGCATGCATGGTTAAAGGAACAAAATTTGCCAGATCAAGTAAAAGCTAAGTTATTGGATGCTCCTGTTCAGCATAATGTTTTGTTTGGATGTAAAGCTGAAGAGGTGATTAAAAAGATGGAGGACAAGGCAAAATCCATGCAAACAGTTAAAGATTTCTTACAAGTACAGCCACCCAGATTTAGTAGGAATTGGCCTACAAAAAATTGGTCCTTTCCCAATTCAGACAGGCCTCAGAGGGGTAGATACAGACGCTCCCGAGGAAGGCCTCAACCGCAAGCCTCTTATAGACCAAGACAGTGGACTGCTTCCACCCCTAGGGGAGGAGAGGACAGGTCGCAAGCTCATAGGAAACAGTGACTCCCTCTGTTGGGCTTGCAGGAACTTATTGCCTGGAAGCCCCTCTTGGAGGAAAACTTTCTCTTTTTCACCTAAATTGGACTCATATAACCCAAGACAAGTCGGTTCTGGATGTGGTTTCAAGAGGTTACAAATTCCATTTTCATACCCTACCAAGGCCAAGCGGATGGCCAGATCTTTCAAAACATCAATGGACAGAGGCCTTAAACCAGGTGGAAGCTCTCTTGGCTATGAAAGCCATAGAACTAGTTCCACTTTCAGAGATGGGACAAGGTTTTTACTCAAGGCTCTTTCTAGTCCGCAGGAAGCAAAATTCATGGAGACCCATTCTGGATCTGTCAGTCTTGAGCACTTTTCTAGAGATACCAAAATTCAAGATGCTTAGTCTACAGCATCTACTTCCAATGCTGACCAAAAATGCATGGATGGTAACTTTGGATTTAAAGGAGGCATATTTACACATTCCCATCAGGCAGGAATGCAGTAAATACCTCAGGTTCAAGGCCGGATTGAGGCACTTTCAGTTCTCTGCGCTGCCCTTTGGATTGTCTACTGTGCCCAGGGTCTTCACCAAATGCCTGGCTCCAGTAGTAGCTTATTGCAGACTCAAGGGAATTCAAATTTACCCTTATCTGGACGACTGTCTTATTCAGGCAGACAGCAAGGATGTCTTACTCCAGCATCTACAGTTTGTTCAGAATCTTCTCAAGTTCCTGGGATTCACTGTAAACATAAAAAAGTCAAATTTGACACCCTCACAACAGATAATTTTTCTGGGCGCTTCTCTAAACACAACAACCCAGATGGCATTTCTGACATACGAAAAACAGTTACAGCTGGCTTCAACTTTCAAAACCTTGGCAATTTTAACTCGGCTATCTGCAAGGAGATTCCTGCAGGCTTTGGGTTACATGGCCTCCTGCATCCTTCTCGTACCATATGCAAGACTACATATGAGGAAAATACAGTGGTACCTAAAAAGTGTATGGTCTCAGCATTGCCACAGTTTAGACATACTGATCTCCGTCCTGCCTTGTCTTCAAAAGGAATTCCTTTGGTGGTCCAAGGCATGTACTCTAAACAAAGGAAAACCCTTCTGTCTGCCTCCTGCCACTCGGATACTAACCACGGACGCCTCAGATTATGCATGGGGAGCCCATTTTCAGGGCAACTGTCTGCAGGGCCTTTGGACAAAGGATCAGAAGCACCTGCATATCAATTTAAAGGAAATGTTAGCTGTTCAGAAAGCTCTATTGGCCTTCAGGCATCTTCTACAACCAGGACAACTACTGATATGGACAGACAACACCACAGTTATGTGGTACATAAACAGGCAAGGGGGATCTCATTCCTACCCCCTTTGCAGACTAGCCATGGATCTATGGAACACAGCTCTAGCTTGCAATCTGGACCTTCAAGCTCAGTTTCTACCAGGGAAGCAAAACTTCCTGACCGACAGTCTGAGCAGAAACCTTTCGGACCCACACGAATGGATGCTAGACACCGAAATATTCAAGATGATAACAGCAGATGTTATGTGATCCTATCTCGCCTACATTCTGTACTGATGGGTTCGGAGCCGATCCTCGGCTCCGACTCGGCACGCTATACTATAGAGCGAAGTCTCTTATTGGCTGAGCTATTCTACATCCCAGGATGCACCACCACTGCTTCCCCAGATCTCATTTGCCGCTTTACAGCAAAGACGTGGTCTCGGACTTGGCTGAGCTAAGTGTCTATCTTTTTTTCAAAAAATTTCTGTCAGAAATTTTTGATTAACATACCCAAAAGCTGTTTTAACAGCTATCGTTGTTGTGTGACTGGTTTTGAACAAAGTTTTGTGGTAAAATTATCTTTTATTTGAGGGAAAGGATCCCGTTTTAGTTATAGGGGTCTTGCCCTCGCGAGTGAGATATATTTTGTTTAGTGAATCTTGTTGAGTGTTATAGTTGGACAAGTAATCCCGTTTTTCATTAGAGGGATCTTGTCCTTGTTTGCTTCTTCTTTGACAGTTTTTGAAAGTTTTCTTTTTTGGTGTAGTGTTTAGAACTCAATATGTCGAAAGAGCACAGACCTTCTGGGTTCAAGAAGTGCTCTAAATGCAGCTATAAAATGTCCATAACGGACGATCACTCTCTATGCGTGTATTGTTTAGGCCCTATACACCTTCAGGAGTCATGCAGCATTTGTCACGCTTTTTCCTCCAGGGTCCTCCAAGAGAGGAAAAACAAATTGATTTTAAAGGGGCTTATTAAACCTACTTTTGAGGAAGCTTTATCTTCTTCTTCTTCTCCATCAAAGAAAAAGAAATCGTCGGCTCCGACCAGCCCGTCGGAACCGGCCACAAAGAAATCTCGGCAGGCTTCTCCATCGGCTCCACGGACTTCAGAGCCGAGGGCGGAACGGTCTGCCTCGATGCCTCCAGCCTCGACTCCTCTGGCTTCAGAGCCGACAGCTAGAACTTCGAGAGGCGGGTCACCTTCATTGGCTCCACTGACTTCGGAGCCGATGAGAGTTGCCCGCTCAGACTCTTCCCCTTCGGCTCCGAGGGAAATTACTATGGTTGTGGAGTCTCCCTTGGCACCGATATTCATCGAGACGATTCGGAGCCGGTCCCCCAGTCCTTCGGAACCGGTGGAGAAGTCGATTCGAACTCGTTCGATCTCTTCTCGGTCTTCGAGAATGTCGGATTCGGACATAGGGTACTTCAAAGGCTGTTTCAGTCTCCAGTCTTCCAAAAGTTGGTCTCTGCTCCAGCCCAGACGGCTCCGGAGCCGATTGTCCACCCTGTTGTTTTGGTTCCTCCTCCAACAGCCTCGGCACCATTGGAGTCGGTGCTGGTGGAGCCGGTGGAGGTTTTCGGGTCGGCTCCGACCCTTACTCCAACCCCGACCTTCGGGTCGGAGTTCGGTACACGGACCTCCTCGGTCGGCCCCGGGGGTGATGCTTCGGGACCGTTATTGTCGGTTCCGAGCCTCCCTCTCGGTGCGTCGGCTGCGGGAGTGCCGTCTACTGTTGTGGCCTCGGCGGTCGGACCTTCCCAGGACTCGGGGGGGGGGTCCGGCCTTCAGGGCCATGAGGAGTGCTTTGGCCATATCTTCCTTGGCTACCTCCACCATCTCTCCGGCACCATCCCTTGGCACGGAGACTGGTTCCTTTGTTGTCCCCCTGTCTCAAGACAGCGGAGCCCTGGGGCCTGAGGTCACCCCCATTGGGGGTTCCCCCCTTCCTGGAGGTCCTTCCGAGGCTGCTTCGGAGGAACCTCCCAGGAAGAGACAGTGCAAGAGGAAGCACGTCGACTCCCCGGACGAGTCTCTCACCTCGGACACCGACCTCGATGATGCGGAGGGGTCCCCTAAGTCGTCCTCGGATGATGTCTCCTTTGCGGACATCTTAGAAATCCTGAAGCAACGAGGCGACTGGCAGTCCAAACCCCCTTTTGCTGAGGAGTCGGTATTCCTCAAGGCCTTTGGGGCTCAGCCCTCCGCCTCCTGGGTGTCTCCGCCCTTCGATGAGCTTCTAGATTTCATCTCTCGAAGGGCGTGGGAGCACCCGGATTCCGTGGAACCGGTGCCAGCTCGCCCCAATAAATTTCTTTCAGCCCCCCCCCCCCGAAAAGGAATTCCTCTCTAAAGGTGTGGCTGTAGATGCCCTGGTGGTGGCATCTGCTACCCAACAAGATGTGTCAGAGGCGTCTACGTCCGTCCATCCTCCTAATAAAGAATCCAGGAGCATGGATCGGTACGGGAAGTGCACCCTTACTTCAGCAGCCTTTACTTTAAGGTCTCGGAATTATCTGACGCACTTCACCAGACTTCAGAGGGATCTGGTCAAGGAACTTTCAGATACCCTCTCTGGTAAACCTACCTGAGCAGTTGGCCCAGACGGTTAGCTCTCAGCTGGCTACCTTATCATCATTATCGAACTCGTCCATGAGGCTCATTTCGTATGCAGCCAAGGGGGCGTGTAGAGCGGCGGGAACAGGTGTTGCTCTACGGAGACAAGCCTGGCTCCGCCTGTGTCACTTTGCGGAAGCCTTCAAGTCTTCCTTTGCCGATGCTCCCTTCGATGGGTCCTCTCTCTTTGGACCCAAGGTAAAGGATACCTTGACCCGCTGTGAACAAGAAGGTAAGACCTTGACTGCTGTAGGAGCACGGTTTTCCACTCCCTTCAGGCCTTATCCCAAGGCTAGAAGGGGGGGGGGGGAGATGTGGTTCCGTAAATCTCAGAAGGCTTACTCCTCACAGCAGGGTGATCCCCCTTCTAGAGGCAGAGGAGGGGGAAATTTTTCAGGAAGACGCGGTCCCAGAGGCGGCGGAGGCCCCCGCAACACTGGAGACCGCGAGTCCTTTCGTGGCTCTTCAACCTTCCAGCATCCCTGAAGGATTGCCCGACTGTGCAGCTCCGGAGCCAGTCGGGGGTCGTTTTTTGAAGCACCTAAAGGCCTGGGAGAGTATCACCCAGGACCGATGGGTGCTCCGAATCATCGCCGGAGGTTACACCATCCCTTTTTCTCAGCCCCTCCCACCATCCCGAAAAATCCCGGACCCACCACCCAGTCAACAGGATCTGGCAGCCATCGAAATCTCAAAGCTGCTTCAAAAAGGAGTCATCCAACCGGTCCCTGAAGGCCAGACCGGATTAGGGACGTACTCAAGATTCTTTTTGGTGCCAAAAAAGACCGGGGACTTGAGGCCCATTTTGGATCTCAGCAAACTAAACCGATCTGTCAAGAAGTCCAAGTTCCGGATGGTCACCTTACAATCTATTCTCCCGCTGCTGGAGAAAGGTGTTTGGATGTGCTCCATAGATCTCAAGGACGCCTATTATCACATCCTGATAGATCAGGCGTCCAGGAGACACTTGCGCTTCAGCCTGGGAGACAGTCATTTCCAGTTCTGTGCACTGCCCTTTGGTCTCACCACAGCCCCCAGGGTGTTCACCAAATGTTTGGCGGTGGTGACTGCTCACCTGAGAAGTCTAGGATTCCAGGTGTTTCCATACCTAGACGACTGGCACCTAACTGCCACCTCCAGGCGTCTACTTTTACAAAACCTAGCAGCCACTATTTCTTTAGGCAACTCCCTAGGAATCACCTTCAATTGGGCAAAGTCTGTGTTGCTGCCATCTCAGCGCATACGGTTTATCGGAGTAGAGATAGACTCGAAGCAAATGCGGGTCTATCTTCCTACAGAGAGGATAGAAACATTACAATCTCAAGTTCGAGCCTTGCTCCTCGAACGCCAAGCCCCAGCCAGGATGGTCCTACAACTGTTAGGTTCCATGTCGGCCACCGTTCTCCTAGTCCCCTTGGCAAGGTTACATATGAGGATTCTCCAGTGGCTCCTGCCAGTCCAGTGGTCTTATCAGGATCTCCCTCTCAATCATCTCATTCTGATCACGGAGACGTGCAAACGGGACCTTCGTTGGTGGCTTCTTTCCTCCAACCTAGATCAGGGGCGACCCTTTGTTCCACCACCTCCAGTGGCCACCTTGACTACGGTCGCCTCCCAGACTGGGTGGGGGGGTCATTACCTGGGCAGGTCGGTCCAAGGCAAGTGGCATCCCGACGAGAGTCTCCTCCACATCAACATACTAGAAATGAGGGCGCTGCTTCTATCGCTGCAAGCACTACACGAGTACCTTCCCCCGGGCATGATTGCCATTCAGTCCGACAACATGTCAGTAGTCTGGTACCTGAACAAGCAGGGAGGGACCAGATCCTACCCCCTTTGCAGAGAGGCCATGAAAGTATGGGATTGGGCGATTGCAACCAATCGTTTTCTGGTAGCAACACACATTCCAGGGAGATCCAGCGTGATAGCCGACAGACTGAGCAGAACTATTCTCTCCCCTCACGAGTGGTCTCTGAACGACAGAGTGGTAACTCAGATTTTCAGAAGATGGGGAACTCCTTGTTGCAACCTTTTTGCAACCCCCCTCAACACGAAATGCCAACAGTTCTTCTCTCTGACCCCAGTTCCGGGGGCGATTCCCAGGGACGCCCTAGTCCAAGATTGCCCCACCGGCCTACTGTATGCCTTTCCACCGGTTCCCCTTCTTCCCAGGGTGATCCAGAAGGCAATTCACGTGGAGAGCAAGATGATTTTAGTTGCCCCATACTGGCCTCGTCAAGTCTGGTTTCCCTTTCTTCGGAAATATGCACTGGACGGTCCATGGTTCCTGAACCAGTTTCCGGACCTCTTGATCCATCAGTCGGGACAACATCATCAGTCCCTTCACTCGTTGAGGTTAACAGCTTGGCTCCTCCTCTTCCGACCATAGTCAGGAACCATGCTTTGGACCCAGAAGTCATACATATCTTGTCCTTAGCCCACAAGACTTCTACTAAAAAAATGTATAACAGCAAATGGAAGAGATTTGCTATTTGGGCCCAACTCCGGGGATTAGATCCCATAACTGTCCCGGTGTCAGAGGTTCTGAAGTTTTTAGCTTCTCTATTCCATCAAGGTTCTTCGGTCTCTACCATCAAGGTTCAATTGGCAGCTATTTCCAATTTTCATGAAACTATAGACCCTCCATTGATGAGCAACAAATTGTGTAAAGCCTTCATGAAAGGTGCTGGGCTGCTACGACCTCCGATTTCTCATCCCGCTCCACCATGGGATCTTAATGTGGTGTTAGGTGCTTTGACCTCTTCCCCCTTCGAACCGGCAGCAACTTGTGACTTGAAATTTCTTTCTTGGAAGACTGCTTTTTTGGTTGCACTTACATCAGCCAGAAGAGTTTTGGAACTTCAAGCCCTATGTGTCAAACCACCGTACCTGGTTTTTCACAAGGATAGAGTATCCCTCAGGCCTAATCCATCCTTTGTACCTAAGGTTTGTTCTAGTTTTTGTCAGCAACAGTCTTTGGAACTTCCAGTTTTCTTCCCAAAGTACTCAAACAGAGCGGAATACATCTTCCACACATTGGATGTTCACAGACAATTGTGCTTCTATTTAGATAGGACGCACCAAACACGGAAAACAGATCAGTTGTTTGTGTCCTTTTTGGACAATAAATTGGGTAAAGCCGTCACGAAGGTCACTATTGCCAAGTGGATCAGAGACTGTATCAGTCATACTTACTTCCTTTCAAATAAAGAGCTTAAAACCACAGTAAAAGCTCATTCTACAAGGGCTATGGTTACTTCGACAGCCTTTCATTCTAAGCTTGCCATTAGTGACATTTGTGCTGCGGCTACATGGTCCTCTCCTCACATTTTCATTTCTCATTACAAATTGGATGTGGCATCTCGGGGGCGAGCTTCCTTCGGTTCCACAGTTCTCAGGAGTGTATTTCAGTGAGCCACCCAGGAATTAGGTGCTAGGGACGCTGTCCCATCAGTACAGAATGTAGGCGAGATAGGATCACATAACATCTTTTAGTTATGTACTTACCATAACTTTAGATGTTTGGGATCCATCTCGCCTACATTCCTAATAACCCATCCTCCTTCCCCCTGCCTTGGAGATCAGAAGAGACCGGACGGTTCGAGTTCAGCCTTTTCATCTTGAAACATCTGGTAATGTTATATCAACAGTCTATGTATGTGTGCATGTGTGCGGACAAACAAGATCTGGGAAAGCAGTGGTGGTGCATCCTGGGATGTAGAATAGCTCAGCCAATAAGAGACTTCGCTCTATAGTATAGCGTGCTGAGTCGGAGCCGAGGATCGGCTCCGAACCCATCAGTACAGAATGTAGACGAGATGGATCCCAAACATCTAAAGTTATGGTAAGTACATAACTAAAGGTCTGGGGATGTCCTCACATAGACCTCTTTGCATCCCACCCCAATCATCAACTACAGATTTTTTGCACCAGGACTTTCCACGAACAAGCTTGGAAAGTGGATGCACTATCATTCAGTTGGAGAAACCTCTCGGGATATGCCTTTTCGCCTCTTCCTCTTCTTCCACGGGTATTATTAAAGATCAAACAGGACAAGCCCAAGATGATAATCTTGCTGGCCCCAAATTGGCCTTGACAGTTTTGGTACCCAACACTGAAAAACCTTTGTCTGGAGCCCCCTTGGGTTTTACCACAGACTCCGAACCTTCTGTCCCAACACCAGGGTCAGGTTCTACACTCCCATGTCAGAACTCTGTCTGGCGGCCTGGTTAATCCAGGGTCTTTGATTCATTCTCTCCTACCCAAGCAGGTTATGGATGTCATTTTAGAAGCCAGACGTCCTAGCACTGGAAAATCTTATGCAGGAAAATGGAAAAGATTTTGTTCCTGGGTGCAGGCTCAGGATTCTGATCCTCTTCTTCCTAACATTCATTTGATTTTACTTTACCTGACAGACCTCTTACATAGGGGTCTCTCTTTCTCTTCCATTAAGATACATGCCTCTGCTATTTCTGCTCATTATAATACAGACCCTCCAATCTTTTCCCACCAGCTCATGAGACAGTTTCTCAGAGGAGCTAAGAACTTAAGGCCCCCTAGATCTCCTCCCATTCCTGCTTGGGATCTCAACTATGTTTTGGAAAAGCTCACCTTACCTCCTTTTGAGCCTGCTGCCACATCTGACATCAAGTTTTTATCTTGGAAGATAGCCATCCTCTTAGCTCACCTCTGCCAGGGGAGTTTCAGAGTTGCAAGCTCTTATGGCTGTGGAACCTTATATTATTTTTCATCAAGACAGGGTGTCTTTAAGGACTAATCCTACTTTCATGCCTAAGGTGGTTTCCAAAGTGGCTTTAAATCAAACTATTCACTTGCCAACTTTTTTCCCCACTCCTCAAAATAAAGGGGAAAAGGATCTTACATTCCTTGGATGTACACACACAACTACGTTTTTACCTGGACAGAACCAAGGACATCAGGAAATCAGAGCAATTGTTTGTTTTTTATGCTTCAAGTTCCCAAGGTAAAGCCATTTCAAAACAGACCATTTCTAAATGGATTGCTCATGGAATCAGATTTTGCTATTCACACCATGGAAAGCAAATCCCAGGGAGTATAAGGACTCACTCCACCAGAGCTGCTGCCACTTCAGCTGCCTTCCTCAGGGGAGTTCCTACCAAAGACATTTTAGAAGCTGCAACCTGGAGTTCAGTGCATACTTTTTCAAAGCACTACAATCTACCTCTCTACTCTAAGTCTAGGGCAGGCTTTGCTTCTGCAGTCTTGCAGGGCCTTTTAGCCGCCCCCTCTACTTTATGACCACCTCCCTTTCATTCTGCTTTGGGATTCTACCCTACAGTCATGACTGCAACAGTGAAACACAATGAACATAATACAGTTGTGTACACTTACCATAAATGTAGATGTTCGAGTGTCTTCACTGTTGCAGTCTGGGTTTCCCTCCCTCCTGTCCCCTCTTACTTTTTCTTTTGTGTGGTTCCTTTTTTCACCATTCTTCTGAGGTGTATTTGCAAAGGGTATGGGACCTTACTCATTTTGGGACTCATGACATCTGGGGCAAGAAAAACTGGAGAACATGGCATCGGCTGTCAGCTTTGTACTCCTGGCACACTCTCGTCAGGGAGCATGGCTGAACAGCTGACGCCGGACCCAGACTTTGGAATTCTGGCCAACCGAGGACTGCCTGCCGGCAGGGGAGAACCCTACAGTCATGACTGCAACAGTGAAGACACTCGAACATCTACATTTATGGTAAGTGTACGCAACTGTACTTTCTCCTCCTACCCCCACAGACCTATTCTCCGTGTGCCCATGTATCATTGCAAGTTGATTTAACTCCTCCTGGAAATATGTTCTGTGCTTGGAGAGCATGTGTTTTTAGAATCCTAGGGCAAAGGCCACCAAAGCTTCTTAAGTTTCTCTAACCTGAGAGGTGATACATCCAGGTTATTTTCTCTGATTGTCTCCCATGATTCAAACAAGTGAGATATTCCCTAAGTAAATAAAAGATTGATTGTCTCTTTAGACAAAAATGGTTGCATGGCCACAGGAGATGTAAAAAGACTATGGTTTGAGAGCAACAATGGAAAAATCCTAAAACTTCTCATTAATTAGCCATGTTTTTTAAGTTATTAAAACTTTGACTGTCCTAGAACAATGTCCAAATCGAAGGAAGTAACTGGTGTGTTTCAGTGCAGAGGGGTGACCAGAGGGGAGCCATCAACTGGAATGGGTCAACAAAACCCATTCAGGTCAAGTAGAAGAACCACTGTAGATCTTTTTAAAAAAAAAAAAAGAACCACCTTTATTAAATTATCATGTATAACATAGGCAATCATACATTTATAAAAATGAAAACAAACCATATTGACATAATTTTAGTAACAAACATTGTACATCACTTATAATCTATCCAGTCACTGACAACCAAACATCACATAGCTCATTCATATCCTGCTTTCTTTTAAACCTCATTCCTCGTCTACATATATTGTTCCCTAAATTTCCATTCTTGTAATTTGCTCCTACCCTTTCCTAAATACCCCATTTCCAGTTGTTTTATCTCTATTACTATATTCACTACTTGTAGTAAAGTTGGTTTTGACTTTGATTTCCATTTCCTAGTAATTGCTTTTTTTTTTTTTTTTTGCAGCCACCGTAATTAGACTTAGCAAGGCCTTAAGTCTAGGCAGTTTTGATTCTATACCATAGCTCAAAAAATAACTCAATCTGATATTGTTTATCTTCGTTCATTCCTTGCGTGTGGGTATCGGTTCCAACCTCTGAATCAAGCCGGCCATCTTCCAAGCTCCCGTCAGCTACAAACTCTTGAGCTAAAAACTCTTATCCAGAATTCCCCTCTACCTGTTACCTCAGATTTCATTTGCCGCATCGCCATTCGGTCGTATCAAGCTACGTATCTTGAGCCAATTTCAATATTTTTCTTCATACTAAATTCTAAAACAGCATTTTCTCACAGAAAAGTTATTAGATAGTTTTCTCTTACCTTATCGCATTTAGCGACTATCCTTTCTTGAATCTTTTCATTTCCTTCCCTCTTCTTTACCACAAGGTAATTTCTTTTTTTACCATCGTTGGTAAACCCCCTTTCCTTCTTACCTTCGCGTAATTCTTGTACCATTGCTGGTATTTTTTTTCTGGGTTTCCTTTCTTTCTAACATGGCAGATAAAAAAGGTAGTCCAGGATTTAAAAGATGTTTAGATTCTGGCCATAAATTACCTACTTAAGATGTACATTCCCTGTGTGTCTATTGCTTGGGTGTGCCTCATTTAACAGTTGACCTGCCCTGCGGGATTTGTAAGAATTTCTCTAACAGGACATTGATTAAGAGGAAAAAATAAATTAATATTGAAGGGGCTACTTAAATCTCATTTTTCAGAGGCTATTTCTGGGTCAGAGGCTTCAACCCCTCCAAGATCCCATAAGAAAAAGAGTGAAGAACATATAAAGGCCAAGTCTCTTCCTTCGTCCCCTGCTGAGGACTCCCAGGAACCGAGACCCAAGAAAGCTAAGCTTTCCAGTTTGTATTTGACTTCTTTGGCTGCAGCGCTGTCGGTACCTAGACCTTCGGCACCAAGGCCATTGGCACCATCTGTGACTTCGGCACTGACGAGCGTGCTCTTTACCGTATCGGTACCGAGGGGCTCCTCGGTTCAGACTTTACCAGCAACGACTGTCCAGTCGATGCAGACTGTTACGACGTCGATGGATTTTTCGACGCCCATTGCCTTTTCGGCTCTGACAACTTACTCGGCACCGACTATCCTCTCAGCACCTACCATTCAGTTATCGGCACAGATATTTTTGGTTCCAGCCTTAGCGCCGACAACCACTTCGGTACCGACATTATCGTTGGTGCAGACCATGACTTCGGCACCGATTTCCTCGGTGCAGACACCTGTAGTTCAGTCCTTTACAGCCCCGTTGTTTTCAGTGCAGACCTCCAAGGTGGACACCGAGCGTGCTCCGTCTTTGGATAGACCTGACTCCCCCTCAGCAGTGTCCGTGAAATAGCCTCTCAGAACACAACGTGTTGCGTCTTGTGGATTAAGTGCTTTTGGCCAGAGGTATCCCGTCCCCCAGGACCTATCCTTCCTTGGGAGGTGATCACCCTTTACCAAAAACCCCTACTTATTCTCCATCATTGCCTTTGAAGCCCCTTGATATAGCACCGTCTTCCCCCTCTACGGTTCCCTTTATGGACCTCACTAAGGAGCCGCAGTTGCCTTTGTGGCAGGAGAGTTTTGCTACAACCCAGGATGTCAGCTGTGGCGTATGTAATTTTGTGTCTCTCAGTCATCCAGGGACTCTGAGTCGGCAGGCTGAGCCACTTAGAAGAGGGGTGACCCCTGTCCTGGGCACTCACCCCTCTTCAGGTGGACAAGCCTTCCGGAGAAGGCTCTGGCGTTGGTTGGCAATCCTGTGCTATCACTCTCCCCACCCTCCTCTGGACCACAATGTATACAAGTCGCTTCTAGCGGACACCAGGTGCAAGGGCCTCAGGATATACTCCCACAGGAGACCCCTTTTGCTCTGTCTTCCCAGCTTCTCCCTCTGAGGAAGTTCATCAAAAGAGCTGGTGCAAGAGGAAGCATATGGACTCCACAGAGGAGTCCCTTACTGAAGACAGAGACTTTGATGATGGGGAAGAGGGGTCCCCTCGCTCATTTTCTGAGGTATCCTTTGGTGGTATTCTTGAAATTCTTAAACGGAGAGGTGACTGGCAGCCCTCAAACTCGACCTCTGAAGAGTTTCTGTTCCTGCAGGCCTTTCGTGCCCGGCCCCCTACCTCCTGGGTTACTCCACCTGCCGATGAACTGGTCCGGCTCATCGTGCAGCGTGTGTGGAAAGCTCCTGACACCATTGAGGCCATTCCCCGGAGGCCAGATAAAATTTTGTCCTCTCCTGCTACTGATCCCCATTGGTCCAAAGGTCTTCCTGTAGATGCTTTGGTGGTGGCAGCCGCAAATAAAAAGGACCAGGCGGAAGAAGAAAGCCAGAATGTCCATCTACCCAACAGAGTCCCGGGCTCTGGACAGAGTAGGGAAGTGTACTTTTGCATCAGCGACCTTTGCAATCAGGTCCCTGAACTGTATGGCACACTTTACCAGGCTTCAAAGAGATTTAATTTCTGAGCTCTCTGAAACTTTGGCTGGAGCTTTGTCTGATGAGGTCTATGACAGTGGCCTCTCAGCTAGCCACCATTGAATTGATGTCTAACTCCTCCATGTGCCTGATCTCTCACGCATCAGAAGGAGCAGCAAGTTCAGGCATTGTTCTGAGACGACACGCCTGGATGCGCTTGTAATTTTGCGGAACCTTTCAAGGCTTCCTTTCTCAATGCTTCCATTGAAGCCTCTTCATTGTTTGGACCCAAGGTTAAAAGCACACTGGCCAGATATTAACAGGACAGGAAGACCTTTTCTGCCGTGGGTGTCCGTTATTCTTCCCCCCTCAACAGGCTTTCTCCAGAAACCAGAAGAGTGGGAAGATATGGTACAAAAAGTTTCAGGGTCCTTTCCGTGACACGCAGGCCGAGTTCTCCCCCAGAGGCAGAGGGGGAAGCTCACAGGGAAGACGCCCTTTTTGGGGCAGGGGGGGTCTGCATAACCAGTGTTCCAGGGACCCTTTCCCTGCCCAATCCTACCAGCGCTCCTGAAGAGGGGCCCAACTGCTTTCCTCTGGAAGTGTTTGGGGGTCATTTCTCTTTGTACCCTTCTGCCTGGCTAACCATCACCACCAATTCTTGGGTACAAAGGATAATAACCGGAGGTTATCATATTCCCTTC
The DNA here is from genome assembly GCF_019279795.1 of Protopterus annectens. NCBI lineage: Eukaryota > Metazoa > Chordata > Ceratodontiformes > Protopteridae > Protopterus > Protopterus annectens. The sequence continues at coordinate 780,377,502 of NC_056746.1, read as the reverse complement.
AACCTTTGTCCCACTCCCCTAACAAACTTACTCGACGTTCCACCCAGTCAAAGGGAAGAAGCAGCTTTAAAGATTGCAAAACTGCTAAGAAAAAGAGTCATCCAAATAGTCCCTCCAGACCAGATAGGATCCGGATTCTACTCAAGACTATTTCTGGTGCCAAAGAAAATGGGGACTGGAGACCAATTTTGGATCTCAGTGTGTTGAACAAGTTTGTAAAAGTACAAAAATTCTCGATGGTTACAATACAGTCTATCCTTCCGTTTTTGGAAAAAGACTATTAGATATGCTCAAGATGCGTACTACCACATAAAAGTGGACAGACCATCAAGAAGATTCCTTTGCTTTTGTGCGGGAGCCAGTCACACTACCAGTTCAGAGTACTGCCCTTCGGACTTTCTACAGCCCCCAGAGTGTTCACAAAGTGCATGGCAGTCGTCACAGCTCACTTGCGACTACAAGGATTCCAGGTGTTTCCATACCTAGACTGGGTCATCTCCGTCCCCACCAGACATCTATTGGAAGAAGCCCTGGCATACTCTCTCCTCTTTGCAGAAAGGCTAGGCATAACCATAAACTGGCAAAAATCCAATCTCACCCCATCTCAGTCCACAGAATTCATAGTGGTCATCTTGAATACAAATAATTGCAGAGCATCCATTCCAGAGCACATAATTCTAAGGATAAAGCAGCAGCTGATCCCAGTCCTTTCAAGGGAGAAATCCACAGCTTACTCTGTTCTACAGTTGTTGAGTTCCATGGCAGCCTCCATCACTATTTTCCCCCTGGCCAGGTTTCATATGAGGCTTCTACAATGGCTACTGCTCACCTAATGGTATCCCTTTCAGTAACCTCTTTCAGCCAAGATTCGGGTAACACTCAGGTGCAAACAGGATTTAAATTGGTGGATGGCCCACAACCCATCACAATGGTCTCGTCCCTTCTCCCCCCCAACAGCCTAAGGCTACAGTGACCACATATGCCTCCCTGATGGGGTGGGGGGCGCTATGTCATGGACAGACAGTCCAAGGTACTTGGTCCGAAATGGAGGCCCATCTGCATATAAATGCTCTAGAGCTGAGGGTGGTGCTTCTGGCGTTACAAGCATTCCATCCCCTGCTGCTGTGTGGGACTATTGCGATACAGTCAGACAACATGGCGGTGGTCTGGTACATCAACAAACAGGGCGGAACCAAATCTTACCCACTCTGTCGAGAGGCCATGAGGATATGGCATTGGGCGATGGCTACCAACCATTTTCTACTAGCAACGCACATTCCCGGGAGTTCCAGCGTGATAGCAGACAGACTCAGCAGGTGTATACTACAACCTCACAATTGGTCCCTGAATCCCTTGAAAGCAGCGGAGATTTTCAACCGCTGGGGTCTTTCTTGCTGCAACCTCTCTGCGTCCCCGACCAACTGCAAATGCAGCAACTATTTCACTCTGATTCCCCTTCCGGGACCGTCACCCAGGGACGCTCTAGTCCACGATTGGCCCTCAGGTCTACTTTTTGCATTTCCACCTCTCCCCCTCATTCCCGTTTCTGAAGAAAGCCCACTGGTTGAAGAGCAAAGTAATCCCCATAGCACTATAATGGCCTCATCAGATTTGGTTCCCCTTCCTTTGGCCTCACCTGCTGGATCAACTGTGGATTCTCCATCCAATCCCGGGGTTGATCTCCCATCCACCGAATCTGATTCACCTCAACTTGAACAGCCTGAAGCTCACAGCTTGGCTTCTCCAGTTCTCTTGATTGCCAGGCAGAATGATCTTTCTTTGCCAGTGCGTGACATTCTTATTGCATCTCATAAGTCATCCACCAGAATTACATTTCTCAGCAAGTGGAAAAGATTTACCTTTTGGATGAAAGAAAAGCAGGTAGATCATTTTTCAGCACCAGTGTCGATAGTACTGGAGTATCTAGCCACCCTATTTCAATCCGGTCTGTCTGCCTCTACCGTTAGAGTTCATTTGGCTGCAATATTTAATTTCCATGATGGTGTCCAAGACTCCTCTCTTATGTCACACAAATTATGCAAGACTTTCATAAAAGGTATGAATCATCTAAACCCCCCTTTTAGGGAAACCTATTCAACCATGGGACCTGTCATTAGTCCTACAAGCTTCGACAGTGTCACCTTTTGAACCAGCTTCTTCTTGTGACCTCAAATATTTGTCATGGAAAACTTTGTATTTGGTCACCATTACTTCTGCCAGATGTATGTCTGAGCTTCAAGCCTTATGCATCGAGTCCATATTTGATTTTTCATAGAGATAGTGTCATTGAGAACTAATCCTTCCTTTCTGCCAAAAGTGATCTCTGAAATGTCCATTAGTCAAACCATTGAATTGCCAGATGTTAAGTTGTCTATCTCGCCTTCATTCTTGCTTGATGGGTTCGGAGCCGATCCTTGGCTCCGACTCGGCCAATACTAAAGCTCGAGAGCTAATTCCACCGGCTTGAGGCTTCCCTATATCCCACAATGCTAGGCGGTAACTACTCCGATCTCATTTGCCGCTTAGCTGACGAGGTGCTTCTTCTACCGGCTCTGGCAGGTTAGTAAGTTTTCTGATAAGAAACTTCTTTTTCAACCCCTAAATTTTGTTCCTTTAACATAGTTTTATTTGTAGTATTTCAGATAGTTTAAATCGGGTCCCCCTCTAGTGTCTAAAATCCCTTTTTATTTCCTTCTTAACTTTTAGGCCTTTGGCCCTTCCTTCCCCTAGTCCTTCAGTGTGACTGAATTTTATTTTTTGCTTAAGGGTGTGCTTGTGTGTTGTGCTTGTGTTTTCACTCTAATTTGCTATGTCTAAAGACTCTAAGGTCTCAGGCTTCAAGAAGTGTGATTCGTGCTGTCAGAAAATGTCTGACAGACGGTCACACTTGTGTGTATTGCCTGGGACCTTTGCACCTGCAGGACTCATGTGCTGTGTGCCATGGTTTCAGCCCTAGAGTCCTGCAGGAACGCAAAAATAAATTGATTTTGCGTGGCTTATTGAAGCCTGAGGGCTCCCCGACCCAGTCTGTGTAGGGGAGGTCTTCTAAGACTTCCAGACAGTCAGCTCTGGCTTCAGAGCCGTCCTCTGGAAGCATCAAAACTGCTTCGACATCGGCTCCGGCTGGAGCCGATGTTTCCAAGCCTCATACTATTACCTCGGCTCTGGCCGGAGCCGAGGCTGATAAGACTCAGTTGGCTCCGATACTTTTATCGGAGCAACCTTTAAGAAAGAGATCTAGGTCTCCCTCCATCGGCTCCGTTCACTCGGCACCAGGATCCCCTCTTCTTTCGGAGCGGAGCCATAGATCGCATTCCTCGCAGTCTGCCAGGCTATCTGACCACGATTTGCAAAGGGTAGTGAGTAGACTTCTCAAGTCCGAGGTGCTGGCCCAAATGCTTCATAGCCTGACTCATCAGTCAGTGGCTGTTTCTGTCCCTCAATGTGTTCCTCCTCCGACTCCTTTGAGCTCGGAGCCGGGGCTCATTGGAGCCATGACTGTCGGTGCGTCGGATCCGATACCTTCCCTTTCGGCTCCGTCGTCTGCTCCGATCTCCTCTTTGGAGGGATCTCGGCGCCGAGCTTCCCTCGTCAGCTTCGAGGGGGCGAGTGGCATTGGACCCTTGTCTGACCCCGCTCTCCCTCTCGGTGCTTCGGTGCTGGTGAGTTCGGCTCCGACATCGGTCTCGGAGCCGTCCCTGTCGGTGCCGGGGGGGGGGTCCTAGTCTCTTCGGAGCGGGGACCTCCGGCCTTGCCCGATAGGGGTGCCTTCGAGGTCATGCGGAGCGTGCTAGAACCAGTGTCTGCCCCACAGTCAGCTCCGTCAACCCCTCCATCATCAGTGCCTGTGGTGATTTCTACACACACCCTTGCTTCAGACCGCAGAGAGCTAACTCCTCAAGTTTCCCCATTGGGAATTTCCTCCTCTTCCGAGGCCTCTCCTGACCCGGTAGGAGAAACCCCTAGGAAGAGGCAGTGCAAGAGGAAGCACATTGACTCCCCTGAGTCTATCACCTCTGACACGGACTTAGAGGAATCTGAAGGTTCCCCTCGATCCCCCTCTGAGGAGGTCTCCTTTGCTGACATCCTTGAGATACTGAAACAGAGGGGGAACTGGCCAGCCCTTAACCCTTCAGAGGATGTGTCAGTGTACCTTGAGGCGTTCGGCTCTCGCCCTTCTACCTCCTGGGTGTCCCCTCCCTTTGACCCCCTTATGGATGTGGTGGCAAAGAAGGTCTGGACGGCTCCTGATTCAGTGGAACCCACCCCGAGGAGGCCGTCTAAGTTTATTACTGCCCCTAGAGATAAAGATTTTTTATCTAAAGGCGTCCCCGTTGAAGCCATGGTGGTGGCCACAGCCACTAAGGAGGAGTTAGCCGATCCTTCGGTACCTGTCCATCCTCCTAATAAGGAATCTAGGACCATGGACAGGTACGGTAAGCGGATGTTCTCATCCACGACCTTTTCAATGCAGTTTCTGAACTACTTATGTCACTTCACTCATCTGAGTGAAGAGGTAAAGGATTCAACAGCTGAGGGGTTCCAAGACAGAATGAACTCCCAGTTGGCAACCCTGAACTCCATCGTTAACTCCTCCATGCGGCTTATCTCATATGCTGCGGATGGAGCGAGCAGAGCCGCAGGCACAGGCGTTGCCGTACGACGTCATGCCTGGATGCGGCTGTGCAACTTTGCGGACCCTTTCAAGGCGTCCTTCACCAATTCCCCCTTTGGATCATCCTTGTTTGGTCCTCAGGTGAAGGATACATTGACTAGGTGCGAGGTGGAAGGTAAGACTCTCTCTGCCATGGGAGTCCGTTTTTCTACCCCTTCTAGGCCTTATCCCAAAGGTCAGAGGGGAGGAAAGATGTGGTTCCGCAAACAAACCCAGGGAGTCTCATCTGACGCACAAGGTCGATTCCCCTCTAGAGGCAGAGGGGGGAATAACAATAGACGCCGCCCTAGAGGCAGAGGAGGTCCGCAAAACCAGGGTAGCAGAGAAACTTTCTCTGATAAACCCTTTCAGCATCCCTGAGGAGCTGCCCGGCTGTCCACCTTGGGAGGCATTCGGGGGAAGATTATCCCTGTACCCAAAAGCCTGGCTTTCCCTTACACAAGACAAATGGGTACAGTCGATCATATCCGAGGGTTACAAAATTCCCTTTATTCACATTCCATCCCAACCCAAAGGATCCCTTCCAGACGTTCCACCCAGTCTAAGGGAACGAGCAGCACTAGAAATTTCAAAGCTGCTATCAAAAAGAGCTGTCCAATCAGTCCCAGCAGACCAACAAGGATCCGGAATCTACTCCAAATTCTTTTTGGTACCAAAAAAGACAGGGGACTGGAGACCCATACTGGATCTCAGCAACTTAAACAAGTATGTCAAAAAAACAAAATTCCAGATGGTCACTCTACAGTCCATTCTACCCTTCTTGGTCAGGACAATTGGATGTGCTCGATAGATCTTCAGGACGCGTACTACCATATAAAGATGAACAGACGCTCCAGGAGATTTCTCCGCTTCAGGCTGGGAGCCAATCACTACCAGTTCAGAGCCCTGCCCTTTGGTCTCACTACAGCCCCCCTGAGTGTTTACCAGATGCATGGCAGTGGTCGCGGCTCACTTGAGACGTCAAGGATTCCAGGTGTTTCCATATTTAGATGACTGGCTCCTTACTGCCACCACCAGACATCAACTACTTCTATCCAGAGACTTCACTATCCAAACTTGCCAAGCTCTAGGCATTTCAATAAATTTAGAAAAATCTGCCTTGTCGCCTTGTCAGTCTATTACCTTTATAGGCGCCACATTAGACTCACTCGATCTTTCAGACAGACTTACAGAGCAGAGAGTGTCAGACATCCGCAAACAAGTTTACCTTCTCTTACAATGCAACAAAGTCAAAGCCAGACTAGTTTTGAAGGTATTAGGACTCATGGCAGCAGCTATCCCCCTTCTCCCCTTAGCTCGCTTCCATATGAGGATCCTCCAATGGATGCTGTTTACGCAATGGTCCTTTCAACAGCTCCCGATGTCTCACACCATATTGATAACTCAGTCATGCAAGAATCAACTGTCTTGGTGGATCACATCACCTCAGGTTCTCCAAGGAAGACCCTTCACTCTCCCTCCCCCAGTCGCCACGTTGACAACAGACGCCTCCTTGATCGGGTGGGGGGGGCATTATCAGGGCAGGACAGTCCAGGGCACGTGGCAACCTTTCGAGTGCCACTTGCACATAAATGTCTTAGAGATGAGAGCAGTGCTTTTAGCGTTGCAAGCCCTTCACGACTCTTCCCACAGGGACTATTGCAATTCAGACGGACAACATGTCCGTAGTGTGGTACATCAACAAACAAGGCGGAACCAGATCATACCCCTTATGTCGAGAGACACTCAGACTTTGGCAATGGGCGATCTCTTCTCAGCGATTTCTGGTAGCAACGCACATTCCCGGGAAGTCCAACGTGATTGCAGACAAGTTGAGCAGGGCAATTCTCATGCCCCACGAGTGGTCTCTGAAGAAATCAGTACTGGAAGAAGTGTTCCAATGATGGAGCCAGCCTTGCTGCGATCTTTTTGCTACTCCCCAAAACAGCAAGTGTCATGACTTCTTCACTCTCTTCCCATTACCAGGCCATCCCACCAGAGATGCTCTAGTCCACGATTGGCCCCGGGGAATTCTGTATGCCTTTCCCCCTTTTCCACTGATAACTCAACTAATTCAGAAAGCCATCGCCTTGAGAGTGACAATGATCCTCATTGCCCCTTACTGGCCTCGACAGATATGGTTTCCGTTCCTTCATGGTTACCTTTTGGAGCAGCCTTGGCATCTGGACCCAGTGCCAGATCTGTTGACCCACCAATCGGGCCAGCTGCACCAATCTCTTCATTCTCTCAACCTCATAGCGTGGTTTCTCCGATTCCGACCTTTGCCAGGCTTCCCTTAATATCTTGCTCGGTCCGAGATACCTTGATAGTCTCTCATAAATCTTCTACCCGGAAGATTTATAATAGCAAATGGAAACGCTTCTCCTTTTGGGTGACTATAGATCCCTTCACTGCACCTATCCAGTCTATTCTTGACTTTTTAGCAGAACTCTTTCATTTAGGATCTTCTTCATCTACCATTAGAGTTCAGTTGGCTGCTATATCTAATTATCATGTAGGTGTCTCGGAGTCTAGCATCATGGCTCACAAACTCTGCAAAGCCTTTTTAAGGGGCGTTTTTCTTCTCAAACCTCCAATCAAAGATCCCCTGCCTCAATGAGACTTGAACTTGGTTCTGGCATCTTTAATCCTTCCCCCTTTCGAACCAGCGGCTTCATGTTCTCTGAAGTTGCTTTCATGGAAGACACTTTTTCTAGTAGCCATAACTTCAGCGAGAAGGATTTCTGAACTCCATGCTCTGTGCAGTCGCCCTCCTTAGTGTTTCACAAAGATAGGGTATCCCTCCGTACTAATCCATCCTTTTTGCCTAAGGTTTCTTCTCAAACAAACCTAAACCAAACTATTGATCTCCCCGTCTTTTTCCCTAACTATTCCAACAGGTCGGAACAAAAGCTACATTTTCTGGATGTTCACCGCCAACTTAGATGTTATTTAGACAGGACTAAACAATTCAGGAAATCTGATCAGCTTTTTCTATCATATGCGGAAGGGAAATCGAGCCATCCAGTTAATAAAGTTTCCCTTTCTAGATGGCTCACCTCTACAATTACCTTCATCTATGAGATCAGACATCAGAAATTACCTTCAAGACCTAGAGCTCATTCAACTAGGGCATTAGCTACATCCGTAGCTTTTCAGGACAGGCTGCCAATAGATTCCATTTGTGCAGCATCACTTGGGCTTCTCCTCGTACCTTCATTTCACATTACAAATTGGACATGGTCTCCAGAAACCGTGCCAACTTTGGTTCCACTGTTCTCAAGAGTCTGTTCCGATAGGCCACCTGGGATAAGGTGCTAGGGACGCGGTCCCATCCAGCAAGAATGAAGGCGAGATAGACAACTTAACATTAAGAAGTTATGTACCTACCATAACGTTCCATGTTAGTTGTCGTCTTCTCGCCTTCTTTCTTGCGTCCCACCCTCCTTCCCCCAAGCCTGGACAGACCGATAGGAATTCATTTTGTGATCTTCCTCTGGAAGAGTTTCATTCCCACACGTTCTACCACCTCTATTTCCCCATTTGTTAGGTCTGGGATACCTTACACTCTGGTTTATATAGAGGTGGGTTACCCTTCTCCATACTATGGAGACTAGAATTGCTTGGTCTAGCTATCAAACGAGATCTGAGTAGTTACCGCCTAGCATTGTGGGATATAGGGGAGCCTCCAGCCGGTGGAATTAGCTCTCGAGCTTTAGTATTGGCCGAGTCGGAGCCGAGGATCGGCTCCGAACCCATCCAGCAAGAAAGAAGGCGAGAAGAAGACAACTAACATGGAACGTTATGGTAGGTACATAACTTTTTATTTTCTTCCCCAATCATTCAAACAAAGGAGAGTATTGCCTACATACCCTAGATATTCACAGGCAAGTTTGCTTCTACTTGAACAGGATTAAGGCCTCTCTTAAATCAGACCAGTTATTTTTGGCCTATTCTGGACCTAGATTAGGATGTGCTGTTGCTAAGGTCACATTGGCTAAATTATTGAAAAGACTGCGTGACCTTCATTTATAGACAATGTAATATTCCATTACCTACTACCATAAAGGCTTATTCTACAAGGTCGGTGGCAACTTCTGCTGCCTTCTATGCCAAAGCTTCTTTACATGACATTTGTGCAGCTGCAACTTGGGCTTACCCCTTATACCTTCATCAATCATTACAAATTGGATTTGGCCTCCAGGGGAAGTGTGTCTTTTGGTTCTATGGTGCTCAGGAATGTCCTTCCATGAGAGCCTCCCAGGAATAAAGGTAGCTGGGGACTCTGTCCCACACGTAAGGAATGAACAAGGATTAACAATATCAGATAAAGAAGTTATGTCTTACCATAACATTCCATCTGTACTGTTGATCCTCGTTCAGTCATTACGACCCTCCCTCCTTCCCCCTCCTGTGACTTCTAGTGGATCTCAACATCCGGTTCTATTAGGTCATTTGACCAGAGGTAGCCTGTACCTTCTTTTGACTTGCAAACTCAGTCTGAGATAACAGGAAGAGGGGAATTCTTGGTAAGAGCTTAGCTCAAGAGTTTGTAGCTGACGCAAGCTTGGAAGATGGCTGGCTCGGTTCCGAGGTCAGAAGCGATACTCACACGTAATGACTGAACGAGGATCAACAATACAGATGAAACGTTATGGTAACATAACTTCTTTTTTCCTTGGTCATCAGTTTGCTTACCCAATATTTCTGGTAGAATAGTCTGCAGGGAATTTTTTAAATCTGCCAACTTGTTACACTCCCAGAAAATATGTTCCCAAGTACCTCTTTCTTCCCCATCACACTGCCAACGTTTGCTATATCTACCTGAGGAAAAATTCCTTGGAGTTTGCTTGGGTTATGAAAATACCTATGTAGACACTTCCAAGCAAAGATCCTAAATCATATAGACTTTGTTGCATATTTGGGAGACATACATATATCCCCCCATTGTTTTCTTTATGAATTGCTTATCCACTCTCTTTCCAACCCTTTCTAACCTCCTCTGATTGATCTTACAGTTATCATGCAATATTTTATATGGTCTACTAAATATTCCTTTCTTGACAGCAGCTTCTGTTTTAGGTTCTACTAAAAACTCTTAACAGTGCTGGTCTTTCGCTTAGGATCCCCGTAATTCTTTCTGTTTGCCTATACTTTGATCTCAATCCTTAATATAGAAGGCAGTCGCTAGCCTGCAGTCCAAATAAATTCTTGGCCTCTTCCCATTTTATTACCTTTGCCTCTTATTTGCTCCCAGTACCTTGTTTTTGCCAGTTTTCTCCAATAAATTGCAGCCCCTTCTTGCCTTGTTGCCTGTATCCCTAATTGTAGTTATCCCTATTGGCAGAATTTCCTTTCTCCATTCCCCTGTTGGCTTAATTCTTATATTTTCTGGTACTTTATGAATGTAATATTCTGTATGGTTATTGACGTTCTTCATGTTTCACTGTTGCAGTCATCACCTGCGGGTTATCCCTGCTGTGGTAACCCTCGGCCGTCCCAAATACCAGAGTCAATTTTTTTTTGCGTAGGCTGCCGTCACCTGTAGTCTGATGTCAGGTCATCATTGCTATAAAGTAAGGCAGCCGATGTCATTACATCAGTCTTTCTTGCCATGGAGCCCGTAGCAGAAGCAGTTCGCACGAGTGTCGGTTGGTCGCTACCAGAAGCTCAATTTCAGCTGAAAACATCTAAGGATCCTTTTTTCTTGCACTAACTGATGTCTGAAAAAGTTAGCAATTGTCTTGCCTGTGGAAAGCAGATCCCACACAGAGACTTACATTCTTACTCCATCACTTGTTTAGGCCCAGACCACGATGTCCCCCGTTGCTGGTTCTGTGCCCTCTTTAATGCAAGAATCATTCGCTGTATATCTCTTTTTGTAGACAGTTATTTTCGTGTTCCGTCTTCGCATTCGGATATGGTATCCGTCAACCAACAATCATTGGATATTCTGAAAAAAACATATAGATAAAGATAGAGAGAGACCACACAAGGCTAAGCCTTCTGACGATGCTACCGCTAAGCAGGTTGTCAGTTCTCCAGAATTCATTGAGGCACTTTTGCAGCTCCTGATGCTCGATTCGGTATCTGTGTAGGCCTCTACCTAGACCCTTTCGGAGTCCGGTATGCTGCAGAAATCTTCATCTTCCGAAACTTTGACTGTCTCTGCCTCGGTTGGGTCTGGAGCCACGACAGAGGCACTGGCTTCCGAGGAGGCCTTTCACACTACCAAATCTAGACAAAAGAATGACGTCTTTGCATCCAACTACAGTTTCTCTCAGGCCGACGGATTCTCTCAGGCCTAGAAGCCAGGCCACTCGTAGGAAATCTGCTTCTAGGCACCATCTTGCTACTGCTCCACCACCCCAAGCACAAATGCTTAAAATGACAGAGGATCTCATCTGCCTTATCCAGGGTAGTTAGGCCACAACTTCTAAAAGGAAAAGGCACCCTTCTTCAGAAGTTATGGCAAAACAGGATTCTGAGGAATCTGATTATTCAGTTTTTGAAGAGGAACAGCATCCCTTAACTGCTTATGAGGATTCACATTCAGAAGAATCCATCTCTTCTGCCTCCCCTCTAGAGGACCTTTCCTTTGGGGAAACCCTTCACTCCCTCAGGGAACATTTCCAATGGGAATCTCAGGACTTCCCACAGTCTAAGAAAAACCTTAGTTTCTGGACCTGCCCCAGCACAGACCTCTGGGCATCCCCCCTATTTTAGAAGTGGTGGATAATGTTTTCCATGAATCCAGCTTAGCCCCTGATGCCTTCCCTCCTGCTCCCAGTAAACTTGACAGGTACTACAGAGTACCGGATTATCACAAATCCCTGTACAGAAATCCTGCTGCAGACCCAGAGGTCATTACACAGGGACCTAAAGGAGCAAGAGTAGTTCTGCCAAGAATCCTCTTCCTTCTGACAAGGACTCCAGAGCACTGAACAGATTGGGTAAAAAAGTATACACCTCTGCAACCTTAGCTATCCGAGTGCTCAGTTTTCAGTTCCATATGTTAAAATATCAACAACACACTTCGGAACTATTAAAACAGAAGATTGCTATCTTTCCTGACTGTGCCAATTCAAAAGAGTTAGTAGATTTACTGCACTCTGCTTGTCAAGTGTCCAAACACTCATTACAGTGTGGATATGACACCCTAGAAGCCACTAGCAGGGCAGCAGTGACAGGATCTGTTATTAGGAGACATGCATGGCTGAAGGAACAACCTCTCCCTGATCATGTCAAGTCTAAACATATTGATACACCCTTGGATAAGGAGCGCTTGTTTGGGGAAAAAGCAGAAGACGTGCTTAAAAATATGGAAGACAAAGCAAAATCTATGCCAAACAGTAAAAGATTTATTTCAGGTTCAACCTCTCAGATTCAGCAGGAACATTCCCTCTAAGCACTGGGCCTTCCCTGCACCTAACAGACTTGGGCCAAGGTAAGCCCTGCAGGGACAGACCATCCAGGCCTCTATACCAGGGCCAGCAGAGAAGTAAACAATGGACCACTTCCGTCTCTAAGGCAGGGAGTTCTAAGCCAACCTTCTATGGCAAACACAATGTCTCCCCTCCCCCCCCTGCCCTCCCTTCACTCATCAAAACCTAGGAGGAAGGCTCTCCCTCTTCAAAGACAATTGGCTTTCTGTAATAAAGGACCAATGGGCCTTAAAGATAATTTTTCAGGGATACAAATTCTCTTTCAGCAAACTCCCAATTACAAGAGGCTACCCAGACTTACCTCCAAATCAGTGGGCAGAGACATTGAAACAGGTCCAAACTCTCATATCCCGGGGGCAGTAGAACCTGTCCCCTCAGATCAAACAGGCAAAGGCTTTTATTCCAAACTATTCCTTATTCCCAGAAAAAGAGGGCACTTGGTGCCCCATCCTGGATCTATCCATTCTGAACACCTCCCTGGTGGTCCCCAGATTCAAAATGCTAACTTTGCAATAGCTGCTGCCTCTGCTAACAAAAAAATGCCTGGCTAGTGACCTTAGACATAAAAGTTGCCTACCTCCACATCCCAATCAGGGAATCGTACAGGAAGTTCCTGCACTTCGGAGCAGGCTCACAACACTTTCAGTTCTCTGCGCTGCCCTTTGGATTATCTACTGCTCCCAGAGTTTTCATCAAATGCTTGGCCCCAGTCATAGTATTCTGCATACAAAGAAGTATACAGATTTACCCTTACATGGAAGACTGCCTCACTCAGACAGAGTGCAAAGAAAAGTTGCTCCAGGACCTTCATTTTGTCAAATCACTCCTAACTTCCCTAGGGTTCACCATCAACGAGAAGAAATCAAAGCAAAACCCCACCAGGAAGATCATTTTCTTGGGAGCTGTGCTAGACACAGCATCCCAAATGTCTTTCCTATCCCCAGAAAAGCAGAGCTTCCTGCCTCTCTCTTTTATCCAGCTGGCTTACAAAAGTAATCTCACTGCGCCTGCAATCACTGGGATGCTTCATTCTCTTTCCTGTGGCCAGGGTTCACATGAGAAAACTTCAGTGGTATTTAAAGAACCTTTGCTGCCAGCATTCTGTCCCTAGAGACCTCTCTCCCTCTGATCCCATGTATAAGGGCTGAGTTTCTCTGGTGGGCAGAGGCCTGTGCCAGGAACAAGGGTCTTCCCTTCATCCTCCACCCTTCCGGCCAGACCATCACCACCGACACCTCGGACATTGCTTGGGGTGCTCACCTAGCAAGCAGGTGCACCCAGGGTCTTTGGGATGCCCAGCAACTTCACTTGCACATGATTCAGAAAAAAATGATGACAGTACAAAAGGCTCTGACATCTTTCAAACCTCGTCAGGCCAGGGGTTCTCCTTATAAAAACAGACAACACCACAGTAATGTGGTATATCAACAAATAGGGAGGGAACCCAATCTGGCCCCCCTGTGCAGGTTAAGGCATGAGCCTATGGCTTACAGCTACCTCCATGGGGTCTACACCTAATTGCCTAGTACCTACTAGGGGTCAACAACACCCTGACAGACCACCTAAGCAGAAACTTACTGGACTCTCACGAATGGCAGCTCCACAGGGAAATCTTTCTGCAAATCACTCAGGAGTGGGGGACTCGAAGAGGATCTCTTTGCCTCCCATCTCAACTACCAGCTGCAAAAGTTCTGTACCAGGGAGTATCACATCCTAGTGTGGAAGGTGGATGCCTTGACCTTCCCCTGGAGCTCCCTCTTTGTGTACGCATTTCCTCCTCTGTCCCTTATTCCCAAGGTACTGATCAGAATAAGGGAGGAGAGACCAAAGGCCATCCTCATTGCTCCAGATTGGCCCAGACAGCATTGGTACCCCTTACTGCACAGCCTGACCTTACAGCCCCCCCAAGCAGCTTCCCCTGTTATCAGACCTCTTGACCCAGGTGAGGGGGAAGATACTGCACCCAGACTTAGACTCTCAATCTTTCAGCATGGCTTATACATTAAAAGCTAATAAGGAGTACCTGTTAAGCAAAGAGCATCACAGAGGCCAGAAGGCCCAGCACCAGAAAATCATACGCAGGGCAATGGAAAATATTCTGCTTCTGGAACCAGTCCAAAGGGGCTAGTACCTCCCATCCTTCCATCCCTCTTATTTTGGATTACCTAGCCGAGTTGCTCAATAGCGGCATCTCTTTCTCCTCTGTTAAAATCCATGCCTCAGCCATTTCTGCCCATTGCGATTCAGACCCATCCCTCTTCTCTCATCCTTTGATTAAGCAATTCCTAAGAAGGGCTTCTAATGTCACACCCCCAGAAGGCCTCCCATGCCACCCTGGGACCTGAATTATGTTCTAGGAAAAACTAACCTTTTCTCCTTTTGAACCTGCTGCTTCTACAGAATTGAAATACCTCTCTTGGAAGACTGCCTTCCTACTAGCTATTTCCTCAGCCAGAAGGGTATCAGAACTTCAGGCTCTCATGGCTGCTGAGCCCCTCATCATTTTCCTTGCAGACAGGGTCTCCCTGAGGACTAACCCCTCCTTTATGCCCAAGGTGGTATTTGATGTGACCCTCAGCCAGGCCATATACCTTACCCACCTTATTTCCCAACCCTCAGAACAACGGGGAAAGAATTCTACACTCGCTAGACATGCTCAGACAACTCTGATACTATCCGAACTGTACTAAACTATTCACAAAACAGACCAACTACTTGTCAACTTTGCCTCTAGGGAAGAGGGGACGCCCATTTCCAAACAAACCATTTCCAAATGGATGTCGCACTGTATCCATTTCTGCTGCAGACTACATCAGGACCCCCTGCAAGTCTATCCATACCCATTCCACTAGGGCAGCCTCCACTTCCACAGCCTTCCTCAGAGGAGTCCCCACCGGGGGCATCTTGGAAGCTGCCAACCGGATCTCTGTCCATACCTTTGCAAAGCATTACCACTTACCTCTTTTTTTCTAAGTCTAGGGCAGGGTTAGCCTCTGCAGTTCTGCAGGGCCTGCTGACCCATGCCTAGAACTCTAACCTCTCCATCCACCCCTCTCCTCAGCTTTGGGAATCCTCCCACAGGTAAGGATTGCAACAGTGAAACACGACGAACATAATAAAGTTGTGTACACTTACCATCGGTGTAGATATTCGAGTGTATTCTCTCCCTCCATCCCCCATATAGCATCTTCCCTTAGGGGGACATAAGCTTCCCATGGTGGCTTTTAGCCACCAGGACCACTTTTTTTTCCTTATTCCCGTGTGCTTCTGACGGGCTAGGGCAAGAAAAACTGATGTAATGACGTTGGCTACCTTGCTTTATAGCACTGACAACCTAATGTCAGACTACAGGCGATGGCAGCTGGTGCAAAAAAACATAGACTCTGGTATTCGGGAAGGCCTAGGGCTACTGCAGCAGGGATAACCCACAGGTCATGACTGCAACAGTGAATACACGCTAATATCTACATTTATGGTAAGTAGACACAACTGTACTTTCTCATTAAGCCATCCAAATCCCTTAATGCATCCAAAATCCCAGTCTCTCCTTGTTGTTTCAGCTTCCCCCTGTTTTGTCATCATCCCTTTCCAATTTTGAATTATAGGTTTTTGCTTCTGCTATGTATAGGAGCCTTGACTGCTCTGAAACAGCCATTCAAATCAGGTAATCCCAGACCAACTTGTTCTATTGGAAGAATCATCTTACCCTGATTGACTCTTAGTCTTCCCCTCCCAGGTAAAATTCTTCAGCTCTTTATTAATTGCTATCCACAACTTCTCCTCTGGTTGATAAAATATGCCTGAGGTGTAAAAAACTAAAGGGACTAAACATTTTATCTTGCTAGCCATAAAACAGAGCTTTCCAGTTTCTTAGTTTTGTATTATCTTTTGTTTAGTCTTCTTCCATATATTCTTTGCTACTATATCAGAATCCATTTTAATCCATACTCCTATCTACTACAGTTTATCATGTCCCCATAAATATAGATATTGCTGAACCAGTTTGTGTGTGGGTACATAATTTACAGCTATTGCCTTTGTTTTAGCTTCATTAGTTTTGTATCCTGAAAAGATTTGATATAGTCTCAAAATGTTCCACTACACTAAGATGTCCTTTTCTGGTTTTATATAATATCATCTGTAAATAAAGCCAGGTTTTTCTTGACTACCATACCCCTTATATCCTTGAATTTCTGAGCCCCTTATTTTCTTTGCCAGTGGTACTAAATATAACGCAAACAACAAAGGGGAAGAAGACACCCCTGCTTGGTTCCTCTGCTCATACAGAAATTAGCAGAGAGGAACCGATCCACTCTAATTTTTGTTTCCAATCCCTGATATGTCCTCCTAATCAGCCTTATAATTTTATCAGGGAATGCAAATGCTTCATTGCCCTGCTCATAAACTCTCCGCTTACTCTGTCAAATAGTTTCTCTGCATCAAGACCTACTAACAACAGTGGCATTTTCTTGCATTATGCTTCTCTCTGGATCATCATTGTTAATGTCAAATGTTTGCATGCCCTCCACAAAGCCGCATTAATCCATATCTATTCATTTGGCATCACCTTTCCCCTTATTTTAGCCATTATAGATGGAAACACATTAAAATCATGGTTTAGGATTGAAATGGGCTTGTATGAAGCTGGATCTGATGGGTCTTTACCGTCGTCAGGTATTACAGCCACCACTGTTTTCTTCCAGGATGTTGGTGCTTCTCCTCTTAAAATACTGTTAAAGAAAATCTTCCAGTTTATTCCCTCCTATCTTCCAGACTTCCACAGGAATGCCATGTATTTTTGGGTACTTTGCTGTGGATTGGTTGTACTTCACCATTTTTATCTCCTCTCCTACCTGTAACCTTGGCATATTTAATTCTTCCATACACATTTGCATTTGTACCTTTTCTTGATTCCGTTGTTTTTTCATAAATTTTTCAAAATGTGTCTAGTACCTCTACATGATCTCTTGTTATCTTCCTTGTTATAGGCTCCTACGCTCGGCAACAACCCTTTCTACTTTCTGTTGCCTGAGTTGTCATACTAAATCTTTTGATGCTGTGGAGTTATTATTGAAAAACAGTTGTTTAACAGCAATCTTTCTAAACAGATGTATATGATTGAGGTAATCTCTTAGTTTTTGTTTGGCATTCTGCAATTACTTCAACCTTTTTAGTCCCTCTAAATAATTCTTGATACTCTTAACCATATTTGTCTTTCTTTCACTTCCACCCTATTTTTAAACTCCACTTTTAATTTTATCCCACTCACCAGATATATTTCAGAAAAAAATTCTGTCTTTAATTTAAACTCATGAATAATTTCCACTACCCATTCCTTAAATTCCTATCTTTTTAACAGATTAGGTGAGAGAGCACCAGTTTTTCATTTTTATTCCATTACCCTGCATGGTTATTTTAGTTATTATTGGCATGTGATCTGAAATTGTTATTGGATGCATATCAAAAATTTCTATTAAATGCACACGTTCCCTGTAAAATGTATGTTCTGTGTAGTTTGGACCAGTTTTTATATCTTGGGGAATAATATGTAAATTCATTCTGAGCTCCTATTACTGAATTCACATCTTCCGTGCCAAATAGTTTCATCAATTTCCTCAAAAACCTACCCTGTTATATTTTCCCTTCTGTACCTCCCAGAAACATCATCATTACTACAAATGAAATTCCATCCTCACCTGTAAGTAATATTCCCTGCTGAAAGATGATTTTCTCCTAGACTTTTCTTAAGCTCTGTTGTAATAGCTTTAAGCGGGATATAAATACATGCTAGTGTGTGATCCTCCTCCCTTGCCAGTAGCCCCTTGGTACTACAAAGCTACCATTATCATCTTTTTTTTATTCTCTTCTGTCACTATTAGAGCTCTTCTTGCAATTAATATAAGTACTCCTCTTTTCCTTTGGGCTGGGGTATTCTGCTTAATAACCATTCTGAAAACCTTTCTTTATCAGATTCATATGCTGAGTTCTTTCCAAATTTGTCTCCTGCAGCATTGCTATTTGCACGCTACATTTTTTAATATTGTTCACTACTGTTTCTTTTTTGTATGTACAGTGGATATAAAAAGTGTACATACCCCTGTTAAAATGCCAGGTTTTTGTGATATAAAAAAATGAGACCAGAATAAATCCTTTCAAAACTTTTCCCACCTTTAATGTGACTTATAACCTCTACAATTCAATTAAAAAAACAAATCTCTTGGGGGAAAAATATAAAAAATAAAAAATGTACAACAAACTGGTTGCATAAGTATGCACATTCTTAAACTAACACTTTGTCGAAGCACCTTTTGATTTAATTGCAACATTCAGTCTTCTTTGGTTGGAGTCTATCAATGTGACACATCTTGAGTTGGCAATTTCTGCCTACTCTTCCTTGCAAAAGTGCTCCAAGTCTGTCAGATTGCGAGGGCATCTCTCGGGCACAGCCCTTTTCAGGTCATCCCACAGATTTTCTATTGGATTTAGGTTTGGGGTCTGGCTGGGCCATTCCAAAGCTTTTAATTTTCTTCTGGTGAAGCCATTCTTATGTTGATTTGGATATATGCTTGGGGTCATTGTCGTGTTGAAAGGTGAAATTCCTCTTCATCTTTCTAGCAGACGCCTGAAGGTTTTGTGCCAAAAGTGGGCTGGTATTTGGAACTGTGCATAATTCCCTCCACCTTGACTAAAGTCCCAGTTCCAGCTGAAGAAAAGCAACCCCAAAGCATGATACTGCCACCACCATGCTTCACTGTGAAGATGGTGTTATTTTGGCGATGCGAAGTGTTGTTTTTGTACCAAACGTACCTTTTGGAATTGTGGCCAAAAAGTTCAGCCTTGGTCTCATCAGACCATAACACATTATCTGAAGTAGTTAACTTCATTTGGTCTGCAACCTGTGGGACCTGTGGGTATCGGATCCGAGCCGGCAGTTTTCCAAGCTTACAGATCCGAGCTCCAAGCTCCTCCCCCTTACCCATAATACCCTGCTTCCTCCTTGTAACTCTCAGATCTCGTTTGCCACGGCTTATGATAGCTTCTCAGAATGAGCTCTGAGTTGGTTTGTGAGTAAAATTAACAAAAGAATTCAAGTATCTTTATTTTTTTCTATCTTTCCCTTGTGCGCTTCTGTGTGTGTGAACCCTGGGTAGTTTTCTCTGTAGTGGTTCTTATATTTTGTGTTTGTTAATCTAATTGTTTAGTCAGCTAGTTCCCCTCCCCCACTAGAGTGTGTGAAGGCATGTGCTGTTTTTTCTTTTTCTTATATCATGGCCGAAGGCCCTAAGGCCATTTTTTCCAAATGCACTGAGTGTGGTCATAAGCTGTCCCCAGCAGATGGCCATGTGCCAAGGTGTGGAACACCTTTCCACAGGCTGCACTATTTGTGCAGCCTTTAATCCCAGAGCATTGAAAGACAGAAAGGCCAAGCTGATTTTGGCGGGCCTTCTGCCACCAGAATCTTCGTCTTCTGCTGTGGTGCCAGCCGCCTCTACGGCTGCCCCACTTGCTACTTCCGATCCCCTGGCTGGGACTCACTTTCCCTCTTCAGTCCAGGAGGAAAGGGAGGGCAGAAAAAAGGATAAGAAAGATGGGGAGAGAGAGAGAGAGAGAGAGAGAGAAACACCACAGCCATAAAAGGCGGTTGGAGTTGCCTCCCTCGGCTCCGTCATCTAAAGTTGTTGCTTCTCCCTTGAAGGTCTCCGGGTCTACCCCCTCTCGGCTCCGCTCCCCTCGTTTATCCCCGGAGCCGGAGGAGGAGGAGACTCGGTCACCTTCTAGGTCATCAAGGCAACCTTCCCGGCCGCCTTCGGTGGCCTCTAGTAGGTCTACTAGGAGCTTGTCGGGCGCAGATATGGATTGGATGATGCGTCAACTTTTGCAGGCTCAAATGCAGATGGGAGTGCTTGTGCCTCCTCCCCCTTTGGGGGGGAGCTCGACACCTTTTTTTGCCCCTATTGCTCCTTCTCCGACCCACTTTCGGGTCTTGGAGCTGTCCGATCCAATTAGCTTCAGAGCCGGGATGGGGTCGGTTCCGACAGCGTTTCCGTCTTCGGCGCCGACCATGCCTTCATGTCTGTCTGATCCAGGCTTGTTGTCGGATCCGAGCTCTCAGAGCC
The DNA here is from genome assembly GCF_019279795.1 of Protopterus annectens. NCBI lineage: Eukaryota > Metazoa > Chordata > Ceratodontiformes > Protopteridae > Protopterus > Protopterus annectens. Next base: position 780,357,286 of record NC_056746.1, on the reverse strand, counting down.
GTGGGGCGGGCGTCTGATCCGGAGGGGCCAGTGGAACTTCGGCTCCGTCCAGGTCGGGTCACACTACACTTTCAGATTCGATCAGGTCGCGTCACATTACCCTTTCGGATCCGATCAGGTCGCCCTCGGCGCTGGTCCATACGTCGGAGCCGAGGGAACTGCTCTCTGATCCAAGGGAGAGCAGTTCACCATCGGCATTCGATGTAGTGGAGAGGGTCCTCTCGAGGGACTCGAGACCCCCGGTTCTTGCTTCAGACCATCCCGTCGCTCCCACGCAGTTGAGCCTATCCTCCATCATGCGACCCCAGGGACAGCCTGCGCTTAAGTCCCAGATGGTTCCCTTGGAGGAACATGACATCGTTGGTGAGGCCTCTTCGGACAGCCCCTCCGAGGAGGTTCCTCACAAGCGGAAGTGCAAGAGGAGGCACTTGGACTCACCTGAGTCCCTCACTGAGGACACAGACTTGGAGGAAGGGGAAGGCCCCTCAAGATCACCCCCCGAAGATGTCTCCTTTGGAGACATCATGGAAATGTTATGCATTAGGGGAGGGTGGTCCGCCCAAAAGCCTTCCTCGGACGAGTCCGTGGTTCTAGAGGCGTTTGACGCAGGCCCGTCTACCTCTTGGGTGTGTGTCTCTCCCCCCCCCCCCGCTGACCCGCTGGTAGATCTTATTACTACCAGTGCGTAGGAGCCGGACACTGTGGAGCCGATCCCCAAACATCCTGACAAAATACTAAGCCCCCCCCCTCGGACAAGGCATGTAGGAGTAAGGGTGCCCCTGTGGATGCTATGGTGGTGGCGGCGGCCACCAAGAAGGAACAGGCACAGGAGAGTTCCTTGGTACACCCTCCAGACAACGACTCTTGGATGATGGACCATTTGGGAAAGCGGATGATCTGTTCAGCGACCTTCTCTGTAAGGTCACTGAATTACATGACACATGTTATTCGACTCCAGCGGGACCTGATTAAGGAGTATGCTGGATCACCCCCGGAGTCCATGTCGGCCGAGGACAAACGTACGTTCTCGTCCCGAATGGCCACTCTGAAATCGATCACCAACACATCCATGTGGCTCCTCTCCCATGCCACGGAGGGAGCGGCTAGGGCTAGCGGAACGGGTGTGGTCTTATGCAGACAGGCCTGGCTCCGTCTTTGCGACTTTGCGGAACCCTTCAAGGCATCCTTCGCAAACGCTCCTTATGACGGTTCAGCGCTCTTTGGCAAGACTGTCCGTGAAACGCTTCTCCAGAGCGAGAGAGACGGGAAGACGTTGTCTGCCGTCGGGATCCGCTTCTCGGCTCCCCAGAGGTCCTATTCTAGGAACCAAAAGGGACAGAAGAAGATGTGGTTCCAGAAGACTCAACAACCCCGTTTTGCTCCGGAGACCTCGTCCTTCAAAGGCAGAGGAGGACAAGGTGGATGCCGGCCCAGAGGCAGCGGGGGCCCGAAAAATTTTGGGTCGAGAGAAACTTTCTCGGACTGACCCATGCAGCAGCCCTGAGGGGTTGCCCGACTGCTCTTCTCTGGAGGCAGTCGGGGGGCACTTCTCAGAACACCTAGCCAAATGGGAGTCCATCACCACAGATCGCTGGGTGCTCCAAATTGTATCCAGAGGATATTCAATCCCCTTCTTAACCTCCCCTCCTCGATCAAGAGGAATCCCCGATGTCCCACTCGGTCAGAGGGATGCAGCAGCTATAGAAATTCAAAGGCTGCCAAGAAAAAGAGCATTCCAGCCTGTCCCCCCAGAGCAGTCCGGATTAGGGTTTTACTCCAGGTTCTTTTTGATGCCAAAAAAGACGGGGGACCTAAGACCCATACTGGACCTATCAATGCTGAACCTGTCAGTACCCAAAGAGAAATTCCGGATGGTCACTATTCAATCCATTCTCCCACTGTTACAGGAGAATGATTGGATGTGCTCAATAGACCTCCAAGACGCGTACTACCACATTCTTATGGACAGATGATCCAGGAGGTTTCTCCGCTTTCGGCTAGGAACCAGTCATTACCAGTTCAGGGTCCTACCCTTCAGTCTCACCACAGCCCCCAGGGTGTTTACCAAGATCATGGCAGTAGTAGCGGCCCACCTGAGACTTCAGGGCATACAGGTCTTTCTGTACCTGGACGACTGGCTCCTTACCGTCCCCACCAGGCATCAACTTTGCTCAAACAGAGATTACCTGTTACAACTAGCTCACCAACTAGGGATCTCAATCAACCTCAGGAAATCATCCCTGCAACCCACTCAAATTTTGGATTTCATAGGGGCCAGGATAGACACGACACAATCCAGAATTTTCTTGACGACCGAGAGGCTACGCAATCTTTGCCTCCAAATCTTGGACCTCTTACAGTCTCCTGCTCCCATTACTCTATCCCCGTTCGCCCGTCTGAAGATGAGAATCCATCAATGGACTCTTCAAGTGCAATGGTCTATTCTTTTTTAACCCCTATCTACCCCTATTCCTCTTAGCAGGGTGTGCAAGGAGTCGCTTCTCTGGTGGCTTCATTCCAAAGACCTCCGGGAAGGACATCCTTTCGTCCTACCTCCCCCACAAGTCACGGTGACCATGGACGCATCTCTCCTCGGGTGGGGGGGGAATTGCAGGGGCAGATCCGTCCAAGGCACGTGGACTCCCACAGAGACCTCACTGCATATCAATGTATTGGAGATGAGGGTGGTGCTTTTGGCGTTGCAGGCTCTCCATCACCTTCTTCCTCCAGGTACGATTGCAATTCAATCGGACAACATGTCTGTAGTCTGGTACATAAACAAACGGGGGGGGGAACCAGATCATATCCTCTTTGCGGGGAGGCCATGAGAGTGTGGGAATGGGCGATCTCCACCAACCGCTTTCTCATAGCAATGCACATTCCGGGTCAGTCAAACATCTTGGCAGACAGGTTGAGTCGAACGATTCTCTCACCTTACGAGTGGTCTCTGAACCCATCAGTTGCGAACCAAATATTCCTCGCTTGGGGGTTAACCTTGCTGCGATCTCTTCACTTCGCCTTCAAACACAAAGTGCAGCGAGTTCTTCGCTCTGATTCCCCCACCAGGGGAAGTCCCCAGAGACGCTCTAGTTCATGCTTAGCCATCCGGTCTTCTGTATGCTTATCCCCCTCTTCCCCTGATAACAAAATTCCTACAGAAAGCTCGTCGGTTGGGGAGCAGAGTTATCCTCATAGCCCCATTCTGGCCTCGCCAGACCTGGTTCCCTTACTTACGGTCTCATCTAATACATCCTCCCTGGATCCTAGATCCCAGTCCGGATCTGATTTCCCATCCCCTGGGGCTCAAGACCCCCGACCTGGGTCATCTCAAGCTCTCAGCTTGGTTGATCCAGTTCCCCTAATGGCTAGGACTCCCGGATTATCCTCCTCTGTTAAGGCCATCCTAATGGCCGCGCACAAACCATCCACCAGAACGATCTACAAGAGTAAATGGAAATGGTTTTCCCTTTGGGCAGAGATGATTAATCTAGATCCTTTCACGGCCCCCGTCCCAGCAGTCCTCGACTTTCTTTCACATATTTTTCAGCAGGGAGCTAGTGCGTCCACTATTAAAGTCCAGTTGGCGGCGATCTCCCACTATCACATCGGTAACAGTTCAGGACCTCTGGCTTCATCCAAGATCTGTAAATCATTCATGAAAGGAGCCGCCTTCTTACGACCCCCTATCAGAGATACAGTACCTCCATGGGATCTTACCATAGTTCTTCAAGCTTTAACTGGGCCCCCATTTGAACTGGTGGCCACAGTGGAATTAAAGTATGTATCTTGGAAGACAATCTTCTTGATTGCCTTTACTTCCGCCAGGAGAATTTCGGAGCTTCACGCTCTTTGCTGTAAGCCTCCATACATCATCTTTCATAAGGACAGGGTCTCCCTCAGGACTAATCCCTCCTTCCTGCCCAAAGTATCTTCAGAGGCTAATATCAATCAGTCTATCAATCTACCGGTCTTCTTTCCAAATTTTCAGAATAAAGGAGAGTACAGACTCCATTGTTTAGATGTTCACAGACAGCTACGTTTCTACCTGAGCAGAACAGCAGATATCAGGAAATCTGATCAACTTTTTGTGTCCTTTGCAAAATCACGTTTTGGGCAGCCAGTCACTAAAGTTACATTAGCTAGATGGATCTCCCAATGTATCCTCGCCTACAAAAGTTCTGGTCGTCGCGAGCCCATTCTACATAATCTATGGCTACCTCTGCTGTATTTTGGTCAAGAGTCTCTTTAGATGTCATTTGTGCAGCAGCAACTTGGGCTTCTTCACATATCTTCATTTCACACTATGAATTGAATCTCATATCCAGAGGATGCGCTTCTTTTGGCTCTGCAGTGCTCCGGAATATCCTTCCATAAGGGTCTCCCAAGTTACTGGTAGCTGGGGACTCTGTCCCACAGGTTGCAGACCAAATGAAGGTAACTACTTCAGATAAAGAAGTTATGTACTCACCATACCGTTCCATCTGAGTAGGTAACTTCATTTGTCTGCAACCGGCCCTCCCTCCTTCCCCCGGACCTATGGTTTGCTAGTTACGAGCCTGTGTATACCTTGTTCAGTCCTCACCATTGCAGAGTGATAAAGTTTACTAGGTTATAAAAACTTTCTATTGCCTTCTCTGGAAAACTCGATCTGAGGGTTACAAGGAGGTAGCAGGGCATTATGGGTAAGGGGGAGGAGCTTGGAGCTCGGATCTGTAAGCTTGGAAAGCTGCCGGCTCGGATCCGATACCCACAGGTTGCAGACAAATGAAGTTACCTACTCAGATGGAACGTTATGGTGAGTACATAACTTCTTTTTCCCACATGCTTTTGGGAGACTTGATATATTGTTTTTCAAATTTTAGCTGGGGATGGATGTTTTCCTGTGTAAGAAAAGGCTTCCGTCTTGCAACCCTACCTATAGTCCAGATGTATGGAGAGTACGGGAGATTGTTGTCACATATAGTACACAACCAGTACTTGCCAGAAATTCCTGCAGCTCCTTCAGTGTTGCTTGTAGGTCTCTTGGCAGCCTCCCTGACCAGTTTTTGTCTTGTCTTTTCATCAGTTTTGGAGGGACGTCCAGTTCTTTGCAACATCACTGTTGTCACATATTTTCTCCACTTTTTGATGGCTGTCTTCACTGTGTTCCATGGTATATCCAGTCCTGTGGAAATTTTTTTGTACTCTTCTCCTGACTGATACCTTTCAGTAATCAAATCCCTTGATGCTTTGTAAGCTCTCTGCGAACCATGGCTTTTGCTGTAGCAGGCAACTTAGTAAATGTCAGGAAAATCCTACTAGGACAGCTGAACATTATTTGGGGTTGATCTCTAATTGATGGCAGGTGTGTACCCAAGAATTCTGAATGTTGTAATTAAAGCAAAAGGTGCTTCAACAAAGTATTAGTTTAAGGGTATGCACACTTATGCAACCAGCTTAATGTACATTCTTATTTTTTATATCCCCCCCCAAACGGATATGTTTGTTTTTCAATTGAATTGTACAGGTTATAGATCACATTAAAGGTGGGAAAAGTTTTCAAATGATTTATTGTGGTCTCCTTTTTTTTTACATCACAAAAACCTGGCATTTTAACAGGGGTTGTACACTTTTTATATCCACAGTATCTGTGAGACCATTTACATCAAAATGTAATATAGAAAGCATCATCAAAGTTATTCCCACCTTTTACACGTAACAGCTTTTTTGTTAAGTGTCAGGTTTCATCTTTTGTGTGACATGCCTACACTATTGTTTGGCAGGATGATCTTTTATACATTTGTTTCCTGTCATATCCATTGGAGCAGTGTCGCATCTTACAAAGCTTTTTATTTTATTGAAAGCCCTCAAAAAAAAAAAAACAAAAAACAAAAAAACACAGCCAATGCCCCCTAAAGCCTATTAACTTGATACTAACTCACAAAACTATGTACACTTTTAAATATTCAAGCTTTACCTTCTTAATAGGAACAGCTGACAGCCACACTCTCAGACCTGCGTTTACCTAAAAGAAAGAAAACAGTGCAAGAAACTTCTCTGTGTGGAAGATTTTCAGTCCATATATTTCTAGTTAATCACTGCATATTAGTCAGATCAGACAATAGTAGTAGAAGTAGCGAAAGTAAACTCGTCAAGTCAAACAGTAGTAATAGAAAATATATAATTCTACAGCATTACTAAGTATTCGAAAGTAATCCAAGCAAGGCAGGCAGTCTGTTTCCAGTCGAAAATCCTTTATTAAGTACACAGGCAAGCGATCCAAGTAAAACAAAAATAGAGTAATAATTTCCTCACAAGCTTTCTAAATATATATATACCTTTTATCAGGCATGTTAGTGGTTTATTGTGCTCTAAAACAAAGTGTTATTGGTACACATGTTAAATTCACATCCCTTCCCCCATCAGTGTGACATTCGAGCTGGTCCTGCCTTACCTAGTAGCTGTCATAATAATATATAGCCCTAATGTACTTTAATGGTACATCTTATTTAACCAAATTATTAAGTAGATTATTAAGTCTGTGATTTTATACAAGGCAATATACTACATGGCTGGAAATATATCAACCTTAGTTCATTTTGCGATCAAAAATTATATATAAATATATACATATACATTTTGCATGTAAAAATCAGTTTCTGTATTCATAACCTGTTGTTAACAAAGATCGCTTTTGTCCTTCTAGACTTCTTCAGGTCTGTGTACAAGAACCCTAAAAACCTATATAATTATATAACCTAAAAGAAAGCTGATCCATGCTACAACGCAGGGTACACAGGGTACAGCCTGTCCTACTAGTCTGTCCTTCTACTAAGTGGCGTTTGATTTTGTCTTATTCTTATTACTTTCTCAGATTGGAAAACATTTGAATGCTTTCAGAAAATATCTCCTAGTCATTGAAAAAAATTAAGTGTTCTGTTTTTATTGTTCTTTATCACATTGTCTCCTTGGAGAAATGAGATACAGATACAGAGTTGCTTCTACAGGCACTCGTTTATTTGCTAGACAGTTCTTTTTTTATTTATTTGCTCCCTCTTAAAACTTGTTACTAGATCAAGCTAGGGGCCTTAATCCAATCATTCACCTATGCAAGAGTGAAAAAAAAAAACACATGAAATTTTCTTGTATCCCGCTTTTTTGACCAGGCTCTTCTCTTTGTACGTTGCAGTGTCTACATTTCCTAAAACTGAACAGGGAGAAAGAGGGGAAAAACAGGGGCATCTGTTTACTTTACTATTCCCAATGCACTGGAAAATAACTGAAAAGACTTTATAGCATGTAGATTGTCATGTGTTGTAAAAACACTACTTCCCCTGCCTAAATGTACTTCCAGATAGTTATTTATTTTATTTATTTACAGTTTGATTACTAGGGAGGTCCACTGGGCCCAGTGGACCCGTTTTCAGTGGAGGCCCGGGGAGAAAAGCTCCAAAAATACAAATTACAGTACTGACAAAAAGTATAAAAGATACATTGTAGGGAACAGTTTACACAATATGAACATTCATTGTTACAAATAGTCAAACAACATTCATTAAGGTTTATCTTAAAGGTTTAACAATTGTGAAGACACTCCTGTAGAACTATTGGGGAAATGCATTATATGTGCACATTGAAAAGAAAGTAGGAAGATACTTTGCATGCACTCATTTAAACTATGATGCTATTTACAGTATTTACACAATGGAGTTAAGGGATAAATATAGCTTTTGGACTTTGAGTGCTAGGATACACTCTTAGTAGAATAGCAGTGGGAGCTTTAGAGAGAATAAGACCCTAGGAGTAGCGAATAAGCACTTAGGGGCATGTTCTTAGATATTTTTTAGGTGGGGAGAAGGCAGGTACATTTCCATTTAGTGGACAGATGTTTGAAAAGCTGAGTTTTGAAATTTTCATTGTTCGCTATTGTTCTTAGAGAGGAATGGAAGAGAGTTCCATGCCTTACCTATAGTGAAAGAGAGGAGAAGTTGGCCAGCAGGACTTTAAGGCTTGCTGATCGTAATAAGGGTTTGATGTTCAGATCTGAGAGGTCTGTTAGGGATGTAGGGTGGGAGGATATTGGCTAGAGCAGGACAGTTAGTAGGATGAAATACAAGTCTGCGTGCAATGGTGAGCTGGAGGTAGTTTAGGTAATTTGGGAGTTCTAGCTAATTTAGAGATTGTAGGGTAAGGCAATGATGGGTGGAATTTCTGCTGTTGGAGGCAAATTTAGAGATTTTGTTATAGCAGTTTTCTAGTTTGGAGGTGATAGAGCAGGACAGGTTGGTTAGGAGAGGGGCTCTGTATAATAATGAGGGAAGAAGGTAAGTAGTGGCCAGTGTGTGCCTAGTGGAGTGAGAGAGAAAGTGATTATAGCATACCTAGTTTTTGGAGGGTTTTCTTAATATTTTGTTGAATATTTATGTCGAACCTAAGGAATTTGTCAATAGTAATACCGAGAAGTTTAGCAGGGGGAACCACTTCTGTAGGGGAGTTGGTATGACTAAGGACTTTAAAAGTATCTTTGTCATAGAAGTAGAACTTTCTGCGGGGGGGATTTTGGATTTGTTAGCATTGAGGGAGAGGTGATTTTGGCACATCCAGTTTTCAGTGTTTGAGAAAGCAGTTTGGGTTTTATGGAGCAATTCTGAGATGTTTGAGGCAGAGCAGACTAAGGTTGAATTGTCTGCGTATTGAATGATTTTGGCATGAGGGATAGCAGTGTGAAAGTTATTAATGAAAATAAAGGCCCAAGGATGGATCCCTGTGGTACACCAGTTGGGGTAAGTAAGGAGGAGATGGAGTTTCTCCATTTGACTGCCTGAGACCAGTCTGATATGTAGCTAGAGAACCAGGATAAAGAGTTAGGTGAGAGATGCAGATTTGAGAGATGAAGAAGGTGTTTGTGGGAAACAGTATCAAAAGTTTTAGAGAGATCAAGCAAAACAGTAGAGACCAGTTGTCCTGAATCTCGGGCTTGATTGACAGATGTTCATCGTGTTACCCTGCTGCAGTCATCACACTTGGGTTATCTTGTCATCAGGCGGTCCCACAGTTGGCCTGAATTCCAAAGTCTTGGTCCGGCGTCGGTTGCTGTCGCTTCTTCCCTGACGTCAGTGCGCCAGGGGTATATATAATGCATCCGACGTCATTTTCTTCAGTCTTTCTTGCCGCGCAGTGCCCGAAGCAGAAGCAGTTCGCAAGTGCCAGTTGGCCGACTCCTAAGATTTTCGAAGTTGAATTTCAGATCCGAAGTCTTCAGTAAAGTTAAGTACCCCATTGAGGAAACTTTTCTTGCCTCAGACCGATGTCAGAAAAAGTTAACAATTGTATTTCTTGTGGGAAGCAAATACCTCATAAGGATTTTCATTCTTACTGTATACCTTGCCTAGGCCCAAACCACGACGTCACTGGTTGTCGCTTTTGTGCTAGGTTCAATAAGCGTACTATAAAAAGACGCTTTGATTTCGCACGACACTACTTCGGTAGAAAATTTAACTACACAATGCCGTCGGAGCAACCGACTGCCGGCGTGCACAAAAAAACGTAAGGATAAGGACAGGCAGCCTAGACCCAAGCGAGACTCTGAGGCCTCGGCTGGGCCGGTCTCCGGTTCACCGGTTTTCAGTGAGGCTCCTACGCAGCTCCTGACTAATGCAGATTTGGAACCCGAGACCGCTTCGGAGCCTTTGGCGGAGAGTGCTAGGCCGACGCAGCCATTTTGTTTAGCCCCTACCGACGATACTGCAGAAAGAGATGTCGGTGCTGCAGAAACACCTTCGGTTTCTGAAGGCGTCTTCAGACCGACGACGCTCACCATTAAAACGTAGCCTAAGCTTAAGACTCCTATTAAACCAAAAAAAGACTGCACTTCAGTCTCCCGTTCAAGGCCCCATGCCTAAGAAACAGATGCTTAAAATGGCAGAAGATTTGATCTCTTTAATCAGGGGTTCCCAACCCCCCCCCCCCCGACAAAAGGCCTAGACAAGAGGAAGATTATGCCTCTTCTGATCAAGTTTCTATTTCCTCAGGCTCCTCTGAGGACCAAGATTGCTCTTTTCCCCCTTATGAAGATTCTGATGTTGAGGATTCCATTCCCTCAGCTTCTCCCCCTGAAGACTACTCCTTTGGGGAAACTTTACACACTATGAGGGAACATTTTCACTGGGAAGGTCAGGACTACTCTGACTCAAAGAAAAGGCTCAGAGAGTTTCTTTTACTCCCCCAGCACAGACCTCTTGCCATCCCCCCAGTTTTAGACATTGTGGATGATGTTTACTTAGAATCCAGTTTGAATCCAGATTCTCTGCCTCCTGCTCCAGCCAAACCAGACAGATATTATAGAGTGCCTGACTCCCACAAATTCCTTTATAAAAGCCCTGTAGCTGATCTGGAGACTATCTCCCAGGGTCACAAAGGGGCTAAGGCTTCTATGGCAAAAAATCCTGTACCCTCTGAAGGGGACTCCAGAGCACTAGACAGGTGGGGGGAAAAGGTTTACACCTCAGCCACTCTAGCTATGAGAGCACTAAATTGTCAATTTCACATGCTAAAATATCAGCATTTTCTAATGTCTCAGTTAAGACAAAAATGAGCACACTCCCTCAACAGTCTGAATTGAAAGAAATGCAGGATCTGTTGCATGCAACTGAACAGGTGGGCAAACATACTTTGCAATGTGGTTTTGATTCTTTAGAGGCTTCCTGCAAAGCAGCTGTCACTGGGTCTGTTATACGTAGGCATGCTTGGTTAAAGGAACGAACTCTGCTTGGTCATGTTAAAGCAAAGCTTCTAGATGCTCCCTTACAGCAGGATGTCCTATTTGGAGTTAAAGCAGAAGTCGTCTTAAAGAAAATGGAGGATGAGGCAAAATCTATGCAGACAGTCAAACATTTTCTACAGGTACAGCCCCCTCGCTTTAGCAGAAATTGGCCAACAAAAAATTGGTCCTTTCCAGCCACTGACAGACCACAGAGGGGTAAATACAGACGCCCAAGAGGCAGAGGGCAACCACAAGCCCAATACAAACCTCGACAATGGGGCACTGCAACACAGAAGGGGAGGAGAAGACAGGCTCCAAACTTCTAGAAGGCAAACTCAATGACTTACACCTCATATAGCCAAGCAACACTCTCTTGGCAGCTCCTTTGGGAGGAAAACTAGCACTTTTTTCAGACAACTGGCGCACCGTCACAAAGGACAAATGGGTCCTAGACATAATTTCACGAGGATACAGATTCCATTTCCACACCTTGCCAGTGAAAAGAGGAATGCCAAACCTGCCACAAAATCAATGTGCAGAGGCACAAAATCAAATTACAGCTCTCATGGACAATGAGAGCCATTCATCTGGTACCTACACGGGAGCAAGGCCAAGGATTTTACTCAAGACTCTTTCTAGTGCCCAGAAAGGACAATGCCTGGAGACCAATTCTGGACCTTTCAGTTCTAAACACCTTCTTACAAGTACCCAAATTCAAGATGCTAACACTACAGCAGCTTCTTCCCATGTTGGGCAAGAAAGCATGGCTAGTAACGTTGGACCTCAAGGAGGCATACCTGCATGTCCCTATCAGACAAAGTTGCAGAAGATACCTCCGTTTCATTGCAGGTTCAACCCATTACCAATTGTCTGCACTGCCCTTTGGCTTATCCACTGCGCCCAGGGTCTTCACAAAATGCCTGGCACCAGTAATTGCATACTGCAAACAAAGAGGAATTCAAATATACCCATACCTGTACGGCTTTTGTAAAACATCTTCTAAGTTGCCTGGGGTACACAGTAAACAAAAAGAAATCAAAACTAGTACCCTCACAAATTATGACATTCCTGGGTGCCAGCTTGAATACAATGGCCCAGAAGGCTTATCTGACGCCAGACAAACAACTACAACTGACTCAATATTTCAAAACAATGGCAACAAAGACCCAACTCCCTGCAAGAAAAATTCTGCAGGCCTTGGGCTTTATGGCATCTTGCATACTACTAATACCATTTGCAAAGCTGCATATGAGGAAATTACAGTGGTACCTAAAAAGCGTATGGTCTCAACACAGCCACAGCTTGGACACAATGATACCTCTCATTCCCTGCCTTCAACAAGTTTCTATGGTGGTCACAGGCATGTCACCTCAACAAGGGTCAGCCTTTCACCTTGCCCCCAGCCAGGCAAACTATGACAACAGATGCATCGGACTACACCTGGGGGGCACACATGGAAAGACAGTGCGTTCAAAGCATATGGTCTGCAGATCAAAGGAATCTGCACATCAATTAAAAAGAGATGCTAGCTGTACAGAATGCTCTGACAGCCTTCAAGAACCTATTACATCCAGGACAACTTGCAATAAGGACGGACAACACCACAGTAATGTGGTACATAAACAAGGGGGTACACACTCCTACCCTCTATGCAGGCAAGCAATGACCTTGTGGAACACAGCACTGGCTTACCAAGTTCAGTTACAAGCTCAATTCCTACCAGGAAAAAAGAACACATTGGCAGACAACCTCAGCAGAAACATCATGGATCCCCACGAGTGGAAATTGGATCCACAAGTATTTTCAATGATAACTCAAAAATGGGGCCTCCCAGACATAGACCTGTTTGCCAGCCCCCAAGACTATCAGTTAACAAAATTTTGTACAAGGATACTTCACCATCAAGCTTGGGAAGTGGATGCACTCTCATTCAGTTGGAAAAACCTGACAGTATATGCCTTCCCTCCATTGCCTCTTCTCACAAAGGTGCTTCTGGAAGTCAGAAAGGAGAGACCACGACTGATACTCATAGCCTCAGACTGGCCACGCCAGCACTGGTACCCACTATTAAGGATTATGGCCCAGGGCGCACCTTGGATTTTACCACAAATTGCCCGTTTGCTCACACAGCAAAACAATCAGATTCTACACAGCCAGCTCAAAACCTTAAATTTGGCTGCATGACAAATCACCTAAGCATCCAGCCAGCTCCTCTTCCTCAAGCAGTTATGGATGTTATTCTGGAAGCTAGGAGGCCCAGCACCACGAAGGCCTACTCGGACAAATGGAAAAGGTTTTGCGCCTGGAACCTAGCTAAAGGCCGAAATACCCTTCAGCCTCACATACCTCAGATTCTACAGTATTTAACTGAGATGTTGCACAAAGGACTTTCTTTTTCTTCCATTAAAATCCACGCTTCAGCTGTTTCAGCCCACTACAACACGGATCCACCCTTATTTTCACATCCACTTCTAAGGAAGTTCCTCAGAGGGGCAAAAAACATTAGGCCCCCCCCAGGAGAGCACCTACAACAACATGGGACCTCAATTTTGTTCTGGAAAAACTTACGCTACCTCCCTTTGAACCAGCTTTCTCTGCTGATCTAAAGTTTATATCATGGAAGGACTGCCCTGCTGCTAGCAATAACTTCAGCCAGAAGTCTCTCAGAGCTTCAGGCACTAATGGCAGTGGAACCTTTCCTCATTTTCCATCAAGACAGAGTTTCTCTACGAACTAATCCTTCCTTCATGCCTAAGGTGGTATCTAGTGTGGCTTTAATTCAAACCATCCACTTACCCACCTTCTTTCCAAATTCACAGAACAAAGGAGAAAGACTCCTGCATTCCTTGGACATTCACAGGCAACTTCATTACTACTTGGATAAAACTAAGGTTTTCAGACAATCTGACCAGCTCTTTGTATCCTATGCTACAGCTTCGCAAGGGAAGCCTGTATCAAAACAAACCATTTCCAAATGGATAGGACATTGCATTCACTTTTGCTATACCCATCATGGAAAACCAGTTCCTGCTACCATAAGGCCCCACTCTACCAGGGCAACAGCTACATCTACAGCCTTCCTCAGGGGGGTCCCAACCAAGGAGATTTTGGAAGCTGCAACTTGGAGTTCAGTACACACCTTCACCAAATACTACCACTTACCACTTTACTCTAAGACTAGAGCTGGCTTCACCACTGGAGTTCTGCAGGGCCTTCTAGCCCCCTCTAACCCCGTTTGACTCCTCCTCCCATCCTTAGCTTTGGGATTCTACCCAAGTGTGATGACTGCAGCAGGGTAACACGAACATAGTACAGTTTTGTACCTACCATAAATGTAGATGTTCGAGTGTACACCCTGCTGCAGTCCAGGTTACCCTCCCTCCATCCCCTCTGATCTAACTGGCTAAATCTTTACAATACCTTACTGATGTATTTGCTTATAGCTGGAGGGATGTTGTGTTTGTGCTAAATTTCTTCTGTTGGTACTAATTACTGACCACCTTTTTGGGGACACCTGACATCTGGGTCAAGAAAAACTGAAGAAAATGGCGTTGGATGCATTATATATACCCCTGGCGCACTGACGTCAGGGAAGAAGCGACAGCAACCAACGCCGGACCAAGACTTTGGAATTCAGGCCGACTGCGGGACCGCCTGACGACAAGATAACCCAAGTGTGATGACTGCAGCAGGGTGTACACACTAACATCTACATTTATGGTAGGTACAAGACTGTACTTTTCTAAGAAGGAGAGTAGAGCAGTAATAGTACTATGACCAGGGTGGAAGCCATGTTGGGTTGGTCTAAGAATTTGGCTGTGGGTTAGAAAAGGCATAAGTTGGTGGTAGATGCATTTTTCTAAGATTTTAGAGATTGGTGAGAGTAGAGCGATAGGACAGAAATTTGAGATGCTGGTGTTCTTGCATCCTTTATGAAGAGGAAGAATGTATGTTGAGCGCCAGAATTTGGGGACATATGATTCCTATATAGATAAAAAAGGGGGGGGGGTCATTGAAGGGATTGCACTGTGTTTAAATTTTCAAAATATGTCTTTTTAAGTAACAATTGATTAATTGGTCAGGTGGTGTGTTTTGTAACTATTTAAGTTACCTTTCTGTATGCTTGAGTAGATTCTGATGAAGTCTTTAGCTATAAGCTGACAAAAGCCCTTAATCTACGGGTGAATAAAAGGAAGAATTTTATTTTGGTGTGGACCTGCTGTGCACACTTGGACTGTTTCATTTTTATCTGGTTTTGTGTTTGGTTCCTGGTTATGCAGTCCTTTATAGATTATAATGATGCTGATTGGGAGAGCTATCTCATCTGCAGCACATTTTAGGAAGGAGGAGGGAATATTGTCAGGAGCATTAGAGCAGGGTTTAAGTTTAGACAGAAGTCTTTTTATAAAGTTAGTTGAGACAGGATTGAGCTCAAACATGAGGGGAGGGTTATTAGCAGAATTGGAGGGAGAAGATGGTGAGACAGATGGGTTATTGCTGGGGGAAGTCTTGGCCAGGTCAGATATCGTTTGTATGAAGAATGAGTTAAATTCTGAGCTTAGTTCA
The DNA here is from genome assembly GCF_019279795.1 of Protopterus annectens. Lineage (NCBI taxonomy): Eukaryota > Metazoa > Chordata > Ceratodontiformes > Protopteridae > Protopterus > Protopterus annectens. The sequence continues at coordinate 780,341,979 of NC_056746.1, read as the reverse complement.
AGGTCAGATTTACTAGGGTCAGGACATGGATTATTCTTGGAGCCGGGATTAAGAAGAGAGTTTATTGAATTCCAGAATTGCTTGGAGTTTTTGTTATTTAACTGGAGCTTGATATAGTAGGATTCTTTGTCCTTAGTGATTAGTTGTTTTGCTTGGTTACACAGTTTTTTGTATTGGAGCAAGGTATTGGGCATTTTGTTTTGGAAGAGCTTCCATAGTTTGTCCCCTGGATGCATAATTTGTTTAGTATGTTTAGATAACCAAGGAGCAGTATTTGTTTTTAGCCTTTTATGTCTGATGGGGGCAAGAGAGTTTAGTGTGTCTAGGAAGATAGAGTTGAAGTAGTCAATAGCACTGTCAAGAGGGAGGGTTTTTTATTTTGCCAGTCCATTTGTTTGAATAAGTTTGAGAAGGTTATGGGGTTAAAATTACTGGGGTTACAAGTGAGAATTTATTGGTGTTGGTGAGGTAAAGAGTTGGTAGCACTATGAATAAAAGCTGGGAGGTGGTCACTAATAGTATCAGGAATTGTGCCAGAATTAGTTATTTTATTTGGATCAGAGACTAGGATCCAGTCAATAGTGGCTCCTGGGGGGTTTGTTTTGTTAGGTCAGGTTATATGGAGGATTGTTTGAGTGAAGTTATAAAGGTTAATGGCTTGGGAGGGAGAGTGACAGTTGATTTTGTTCCATTCAATATTTACATCACCTAAGATGTATGTATCGTAATTAATTTTAATAGATGCCCATAGGCGAATATCTTCGAGGATAGAGATATTACCGGGAGAGATGTATAGATCAATATTACAGATATTTTTATGTCTATTTAGTTTCAGTAGTCTAGCTGTAAGTTCAGTGTTTTCAAATTGAGGAATTGGAGTTTGGAGGGGAATTAAGGTAAGTGAGTTGGAGTAGATTATGGCAGAGCTGCCACCTTTTTTATTCAGTTGGTCATTTCTGAGAATGTGGTATCCTGGTGGAAGGATCTCTGAATCAGAGATATGGGGTTTGAGCTAGGTTTCGGAAATGGCTAGGATGTCTGGTTAGTTGTGGGTTAGCCAAGGTTGAACGAGGTGGACTTTGTTGTTGAGACTATGGGAGTTCATAGAGAAGATTTTCAGGGTGTGTGGCAGGGAGGAAGATGAAGATGGATAGTTAATGTTAGCAGAGTGACTAGGACCAGGGTTGGGGTGGATATCTCCAGCTAAGAATATGTTGTTGAAGGGAATAGACTTTAGAGTTTTAGGTTTACAGATGGAGAGTTTTGTTGGATGTAAGGTTATTTTATTTGTAAATGTGTTGGCAATAGTGGAGAAGCTTTTATAGTGGAAAAGGTAAAGTTGATTGGGAAGAATGAGATGAGGAGATGGAATGTAAGTGAGAGTAAGAGTTAGGGTGAAGGTAGTTTTGTGTGGAAGTTATTTTTGTTGGTGGGATTGGACAAGCAAAGGAAGAGTATGAGCTGATGTAGCATAATGGAATTAGGAAAAGGAGGAGGAAGCAAGGGGGTTTGAGTTGCCAGAGGATTGAGGAAAGCATGTTTGTGCAAAGGGAGAAAGATAGGAATTAGAGTTGAAGGAGAGAATAAGCTTAAGCAGAAGAGAGAATTCGGAAAAAGGAGCAGTTTATCTTAGAATTATAATATGGAGGAGGGAATTATAGTCATGAGGGATGTAGGGAATGTAACAGTGAGGGAGTTAGGATAGAGGAATGTATGTGAAGTGGGGGAGGTGTGGGTAGGTGGAGTGAAGAGGGAAACGCTTATATTGGGTAATTAGACTGGCTGGGTGGGGAAAAGGTGTAAGGCGGGAAGAAAAGCTATTGGGTAATTAGGCTGGCTGGGTGGGGGGAAGGAGGATAAATGTAGGTGTGCTGGGGCGAGTGGAAATTGGGGGCAGGGTAAGGGAGCGGAGTGAGCCCACAGGGAGAACAGAGTGGGTTCAGATAGGTAAGGAAGAGAGAGTTTGAGAGAACAATCCGTGAGTAGCTGGCTACTGCAATTTGCTTTACTGGTAGGTAAGGGTAAGTGTAGATCAAGATAGTCTGAGGTAGTGATAGAAGGGGGGATAGCAGAGGGCAGGATGTTAAGGAGTACAGCAGGTAGGGAAATAGAAGGGCAGTCTAATGCAACAAAGCTATACCTGGGAATGATTCAAGGAGACAGAGATGGATAAGAGTGTGAAACAAGACTAGTAGAGGGAGCAACCTAGTGGGGAAAAATTTATAAGAGCTATGCTAGAGGTGGGAGAGAGATACAGCTGAAGCTAAAGCTCAGAGATAGCTATTATAGAGAGTGAGGAAGGGGCAATTAACAGTTACAGGTGGCTACGCAAGGCCAAGGGGACTTATTTATGCAGGGATAGAGAGGGGTATGGCTGCTGGGTACCTGGCTAGGTAGCGGGCTTTTAATGCATATAGAAACTAAGTGACAAAATATCAGCTTTACTGCTAGGTGGGGGAAACACATACTTTCTTGCTTCCCTAGGTAACAAGGTTCTGATGTAGCACAGCAGGTATCAGGAGTTTAATGTTGGAGGCTGGTATTGTTTGCCAGGGATCCTTATTCGCCACTCAGGAAGAGTCTTTTAATCTTAGAGCAGGATAGGATGGTAAGAAAGCTGGGAGGGTTGGAGAGAAGAGAAAAAAAAATAAAGTGGAAAGAAAGCAGGTTATTGAAATTTGGTACAAGATACAGGCATTTCAATCGGTACAAAAACACTAACGCAGCATTAATTTCAGAGAAACAGGCTTTTGAAGGTAAGGTAGCGATGCAAGCATTTCAGGCAGTACAAAGTCACTAACATCATACACTTTAGGATACAGGCTAGTTCGCATATTAATATAAACATGTACAATACATGAACAGGCAGAAGCACAATAGTACGTGAAATAGGCAGTGGTACGTAAAGACTGAATAGGCCGTTTTCACATAGCATAGGATTCATGCAGTACAATTATGCGGACATTTATTAGTCCATGGTAAAACACAGAAAACCCGAGACGGATGCTAATTTAACTATCTACACAAGGAAAAAAGCTGTAACTCCCTCTGTAATTCAGAGGACACTGTATTGGTAGTGAAGGTTTAAGAAAGGAGACTAGGTACTATTCTGTCCTCGCCCAGCATTTGGGTGAGTAGCAAGTATTCAGACCTTGTATGATCTACCTCAAATTGGGAACGCCATCCTATTGATTAAAAAGGTAAGTGAGGAGGTTCCGAGTTTTCCAGCTCATACAGCACTTATGTGTTGGAGCGTACTGCATGGGCTCTGTTGAAGCTGCAAGATGTGCCTTTCAGTGCGTATTACGCTGTGCAAGTTATTATTAAGGATATCCTAGAAGTGCTGTGAGAATAGGTTGTTAGAGGTGCTTTAGTACTGTGTAGTGTCAAAAAACATAGTTTCCCTCAGGCCTAACAAATGTGTCGCTAGCATTGGAGATAGACTTCCCCAGGCTGTAGAAGAATGAAAGAAATGGTGTGGGAGTAGTGAGCAAGTCTGTTCAGCTAGGCATGGAAGGGGATAGTGAAAACAAATGCTCACATTAAAATGAGCTTTATCCTGAACAGTTAACCCAGTTCTTCTTTCAAAGATAATATAGTATTTTAGGCTAGTTCTGGACAGCAGTATATCCAAGCGAGCTACTGACAAACAAGTTTAATGCGAGTAACCCTCTAAATTGAAAGTAAAATACCAAGGGTTGCCATAGCGCTCTTACAGAAGTGGGGTAGCTTGCATCAACTCCACATGGGAAGCGCAGATGTAATTAGTCGTTTCATGTACAGTAAGCAGGCACAGCAATGAATACAAACAACCTGGTCGCTCATTACAATTTGTCAGGCTGGTCTACAATTATAAGCTATACTACAAAGCAATATCAGCTGACAATCAGAAATGCATGAGCGAAAGCAGTAAAAATAGAGAATAGCAGCAAAAAATATATAAAATGACCTAGTCACTCAAATGTATTTGACAGGCTAGTCTGGAACTCAAGCAATGCTACAAAGTAATTACAGCTAGCATTCTGTAATACACCTATGAAAACAGCAAAAAGTAAACTTACAATGTTATTGATGCTAGGGCCAGGTACGCATAGCAGCCAGGGAGGTAATTCCAGTTAGTAAAGATGGCGCCATGCAGGGCTGCAGGAATTAATAAACTTGAAGAGGAAGTGATGTGGGAAGGGGAGGGGAGTCTAGGTGCAGGCAGGTAGGACCTATATAGATGAGCGAGAGTCTAGTGGGAATATCTTTAATGGAGTGTAATAGGAAAGAGGAGGAAGAGAGAAACTGAAATGGAAGGGAGGTGTAGAAGGGTATCAAGAGTGAGAGGCAGAATGGAAGTAGAAGAGTAGCAGGGTTCAGACAGGTAAGGAAGAGAGAGCCTGAGAGAACTATCAGTGAGCAGCTGGCTACTGCAATTTGCTTTACTGGTAGGTAAGGGTAAGTGTAGATCAAGATAGTCTGAGGTAGTGATAGAAGGGGGGATAGTGGAGAGTAGAATGCTGAGGAGTACAGCAGATAGACAGGGAAATATAAGGGCAGTCTAATGCAACAGAGCTATACTTGGGAATGATATAAGGAGACAGAGAAGGATAAGAGTGTGAAACAAGATTAGTAGAGGGAGAAATCTAGTGAGGAAAGATGTACAAGAGCTATGCTAGAGGTGGGGGAGATGCAGCTGAAGCTAGAGATCAGAGATAGCTATTATAGAGAGTGAGGAAGGGGCAAGTAACAGTTGCATGTGGCTACGCAAGGCCAAGAGGACTTATTTATGCAGAGATAGAGAGGGGTATGGCTGCTGCGTAACCTGGCTAGGTAGCGGGCTTTTAATGCATACGGAAACTGACAAAATATCAGCTGTACTGCTAGGTGGGGGAAACAGATACTTTCTTGCTTCCCTAGGTTACAAGGTTCTGACGTAGGACAGCAAGTATCGGGAGTTTAATGTCGAAGAGGCTGGAATTGTTTGCCAGGGGGTTCTTATTCGCCACTCAGGAAGAGTATTTTAATCTTGGAGCAGGATAAGATGGTAAGAAAGAATGTTAATAATGCTAGGGCCAGGAACGCACAGCAGCCAGGGGTTAATTCCAGTTCCACTAAAAGGAGATGATTGCGAACCAAACAAAAACCACAAACAGCAAAAAGTTCGCAGGAATCACCAAATAAGGGCTCGCACCAAGAAAATATAAAATTTATTAAATCCACAACGAGAGTCACAGCCAAAATTAACGCTTCCAAGCTGATACGTTTTCGATCAAAATCTTCTTCAGATACAAACAACCTTATAAAACAACCATAATATATACCCTATTATTTAATTGAAAAATTGCCTGTCCAATAAATTTCTTGCTTAAGAAACTCCCAATTAACATTCCGTGGAAAAAACCCAAGGGACACATTACATTGTTTTAAAATATATAAAACACAATTGTCTCTATTTTTAATACTTAAATAATTATTGACAAAAAAAAAATTTTTTTTTTTAAAACACTTACAATAATATAATCCTTAACAAAATTCTCTAAAAGAAATATATATATATATATATATATATATATATATATATATATATATATATAATATATAGTAAATGATATAATAATAATACTGCCATCTGGTGGTTTACTTATAAAATACATCTAAAAAAAACAAAGCTTTGCTGATCTTAATCTCAATACAGGCTTAATAGACAAAAAAAAAATAATTTAGACCAGGGGGTTTTGTAGATTCCAAAATAATCTGCCAAAACAACTCCCTGTATTCCAACTTTGCCTCCCACATACCTCCTCTTATATCCTTGGGGACAGTTTCCAAAACAAAAAAGACAAATTTTGCCTGAGGACAAACACAAGTGTGCCTATATAGTGCGTTGTTATGCTGTTTTCTAACATCATATAGATGTTCATAAATACGACACTTTAATTTTCTCTCAGTTTTCCCCACATAGAAGGAGATACATTGATTGCAAACAGCAATGTACACAACCCCAAAGGAATTACAATTTGAAAAACTATTACTAACAATATGTCTATTCCTTGCAGAAATAAAAACATTGTCTTTGTTAATAATGTTTGAACATTGTGAACAGAAACCACATTTGTAGGTTCCATAACTGTGAGTCCCGTTACTCTTAAAACTGGATGTACCAAACTCAAAAAGTTTAAAATTTAAGTCCTTACGATAAATAAATTTTAGTGGCTGTTGTTTATTTAACCCCAGGTCGGAAATTTGAACAAACCTTTCCCATTCTCTACTGATAACATCTTTAATCACTCCCGAATCACCTGAGTAATCTAAAATATATGTGTGATCCCAGTTGTAAGACGTATTATTTATTGCACTGGTTGTTGTTATAGGGGGTACATCCTGCCCCAATATCGGAGCAAACCTCTCTTTCCTACCCTGAAGAACCACTTCCAAAACTTCATCCAATAATTGTTTCGGATATGCTCTCTCACTAAGCATGTTGAGCACTGTCTCATTCAAATAAAAATTCATCATCATGAGAGGTCATTCTGCTGACCCTAACCAATTGTCCCTTAACTAAATTCTTCTGAAAATTAGGATGTCCACTATAAAAGTGTAAATAAGAATTAGAAATAGTGTTTTTATGGTGTATCTTAGAAGCAAAACTTGAATTATTATAAGTATTATTATTATATCATTTACTATATATTATATATATATATTTCTTTTAGAGAATTTTAAGGATTATACTATTGTAAGTGTTTTTTAAAAATTAAAAAAAAAAACATTTTTTTGTCAACAATTATTTAAGTATTAAAAATAATTAGAGACAATTGTGTTTTATATATTTTAAAACAATGTAATGTGTCTCTTGTTTTTTTTCCACGGAATGTTAATTGGGAGTTTCTTAAGCAAGAATTTTATTGGACAGGCAATTTTTCAATTAAATAATAGGGTATATATTATGGTTGTTTTATAAGGTTGTTTGTATCTGAAGAAGATTTTGATCAAAAACGTATCAGCTTGGAAGCGTTAATTTTGGCTGTGACTGTGACTCTCGTTGTGGGTAATTCCAGTCAGTAAAGATGGCGCCATTCAGGGCTGCAGGAATTCAGGACATTAATAGCATGAAGTAGTGCATATGCTTTAGAGATTCCTACAACTTTAACAAAGTCAAAAAAGCCCTATATTTCCAGGTTTTCTTGTTCTGTCATGTTTCACAGATATAATTAATGCTTTGTAATCCACTATTTGTCAGTTTCTAAATTGCTAGTTTTATTCCTGTTTATCTCCATCTCCAAAATCCAGTCTCCTCTTCATTTCCAACGTACTCCTGGTTCTTCTTGTCAGCTCTTGTGCTTTTTTCTCTCAAGCATTTTCAGTTGAAACATGAAAAGGTTTCACTGGCACAGTCTCTCTGTGATCTTTAATAGAAGAACATGAAGCAGAATCTTCTCCTGTTTCATAAGTCACTTTTTGTTGGACAAACTTTTGTATTTCCTTCTTAGCATGCTCTGCATCAAAACATGACTTTTTCCCTCCAGGGATGAATATTCTGAAAATAGCTGGGAACAGCAGCTTGAATCTCATGCTTCTTGACATTCCCTGATTAGTGGAATAATTGTGCTCCTCTTCTGTCTAGTGTACAGTGAGGAATCATTTTCCACTAACATTCTACTGACTCCCACTTTTAGTACTTTGTCCTTCTGCCACATTTTTGTCTGAATCAACTCCTTCTGCTGATAGAATTGCATCTTTCCTATTATAGGTCTAGGTTGCTTTCTCATGGCCAGGTTTGGAGCATACACATGATGTGCCTTTTCATTTAACCACTCCTGCTGTGGAATACCAGTCCAGTTGCTTATTTGTGCTTTCATAAATTTACAGTAGTCTGTTCCTTCCAGCTTCTCTGGTACAGCAGAAAAATCTCAGGGTTTCCCCCCATGTGCTCTGTCCTGTAATTCTATTATTGTTTGAAACATGTCTTGAGCAATCTTCTATTCAGCCAGCCTTTTCTTCATTCTGACCTCTGATTGTTGCAGTTTTACCACCTCATCTGAATGTCTTAAAAAAAAAGTTACATTTTTTTCTAGCCTTTTGTTATTTGAGTTGATATACCCTTCGTTGTTTTGTTTATTTTAATCAAATCTGAGTACATTTGAGTTATTTTTCCTCTAGTATACTGAAAGTCATATCTTGCACTGCTTTTTGCTGAACAGCTGCAAAGTCATTTACAGTCAGTGTTGTTCACCTTTTGATTGATTTTCTTTCAGGTTCTTTGATTTTCTTTTTTGCTGGCATCCTGGCACCCAGGCAGTGCCCTTACTGGGCAGTTACTGAAATTTACCCAAACATTCAAATTTACTCGCTGTCTCCTGAATTTGTTTTCATACTGGGGAAAGTAGAAATTAAGCTGTTACTCAATATGCAGCCATCTTGGAAGTCAAGAACGGTTGTATATCTTGGTCCTGCCTGCACCACTGAAATGTTTACCTCACCAAAGCCACAATATTCTCGCAAAAGCTGCCTCTTTTAAAAATTCTAGCACTTCTCTGTAGGGAACTCTAGGTGGGATGTGTAGTTACTGGCAAATGTTTACGAGCGACTTTCCATATATCCATAAAAAAAGCAGCACTGCCTCATCTTTTTCTCTGTGTGTCTGTAACCAGCCAGAGTGTATCCTTACAGAACAGAGTAATCACTTACTGCCTCCTACCTGTAGGACAAAGTGAATATCCCAATGCAGTGTAAGTTGAAGAAAATGGGACATTGATATCATCATAACTGAAATAGGTTTGCTGAAGAAACAACACACATGGGAAAAAGTTTAGCTGTGTATGCTATAATCCTAGTCCTCTTAATTGGGTTTACCAGCCCATTGAAGTTGCATGTAACTAAGCTATATTGCTTGCAGATCAAATAACTCGTTTGCATTTTTAACATTGCTGTTGGTATGCTACTGGCAAATGGAGTTTGAAACCATCTCATTATTACTGATTTATCTGCTAGTATATCTTAAACCATCACACACATGCATATTATGCGAGCCTCAAGAAAGCATATACTCAAGTGACTATACAATTAAGTTAAGAGCAACTACATACAAGAAAGGCTTATTAATAAATTCCATGGAGGCGAAGGCAAATCACCTCTATGATAGAATGTGCACCAGAAATAAAACAATTACTTGCACAACCAAAATGGGCGCCATTTTCCAAAATAAAAGGTTCAAAAGCAGAAAAAAACAATAGGTCCACAAACTGCTGCCTCTAGCCTCTCACCCCTCCTCCGCACGTTCCGTGAAAGAAAACACAGGTATTTCCCTGCTGGACTTGAAGGAAAACTCCACCCTAGAACTAAAAAAAAAATTTTTTCAGTCTAGCTTTGTTTTCAGACCTATTTTAACATCTCAAAATCACTCTAAGTGCTTTATTTGTAATTTTAGCATGTTTAACACAACATGGCTACCATATCTGCGGTGGTGGTGCTGCGGTAGCATTGTCAGCTCATAGCAAGACGTTATCCCGTTTGATTCTCAGCTAGAGCGTCTTCTGTGTGGAGGCATACATGAATGGGGGTGTGCCTTCGTTGAAGGTTGTGCATCAGGGCCGATAACCCGGTACATAAAAATCCACTACCAATCATTAGCGGACCGGAATTCTGCTGTGGCAACCCCTAACCGGGAAAAGCTTAAAGACACAAACAAACCACAACATGGCTACCGATGGGGCTTGGTATACCATTGTGATCTTCTTCTACTTCAGCGCTTTCTCTTTCCTATAAAGCATTTCTAGTCTTCTTTCAATGACTCATGCCAGACATAAGGAAGTAACTGAATTCCCATGCCATTGACATATAATGGGATGTGTGTGACTCCCTGTCATTTTGTATTCCTTCTGTAAGAATCCTTCTTTTCTGTTGCTAATCACCCTCATTTATGTTTTGCACAGAGTGTGTTTTACTCTATACTGTAGCCAGAGAAGTAGCTCAATTGGAGGCCTTTGTTCTAGGTTTTCTTTGGTAGTCCAAGAAGAATTGACAGTCCCCTCCCCCACACCACTGCAGATGTGTTAAAACTCCCTGCAGTTGACATCTCATAAATGAAAGGAAGGGACTTCCAATCTAATTTTTTTTTCCTCTGCCTGCAGTAAGAATAGGTTCATAGGTGTGTACTAGCCTACTGGCCCTGGAGCATTTACAAGCCTAGCCCATAGGATTACACTGGCTTCGTGCCACCCAACCTTAGTTCTCAGTGCCTTTGTCGAATAAAGCCACTGGAGTGATAGCTGGGGTGAATTTTATATTTCCCATTCACTCATCAAGATTTCTCTTAAAGGCCAGTGAGGTGCTTGTTTGACATGTATGAGAAGTCTGTTCCATAGCATAGGCAGTCTCTGGGTTATGAACCTGTCCCTCTAGCATGTTCTGTTGGTTGTGGTAATGAGGTTGAGGTTTCTGGAGCATGTGGTGCGGAGTTATTGGGATTTCTTTAGATGTAGCATTTCTAACAGAGCTGGGTCAGACATGGCTTTGTAAGTCAAGCAGAGATCGCCTCTAAGTAGGCGATATGAGACCGAGAATAGTTGGAGTTTTTTTGAGTCTGTCCATATAGGACAAATGTTTAAAGCCTAGGATCATCTTTGTGAGGTACTTTTGCGGCCTCTCCAGTTGTTGCAGGTGTTTAGTGAGGTACATGGCAAATGGGACATTATACTCGATGATTGACCTAATGAGGGAAGAGTAGAGGGAGACAATGACCTCTTTCTTCCAGGATGCAAAACCCTTTGTAATGCAGTTTGCCACACAGAAGGACTTTCTGACCACAATGGCAATGTGGTGGCCAAAAGAGAGGTTGCTGTCAACCTGTGTTCCTATATCACTTATAACGCCTTCTGTGTTCAGTAGATTACCATTGATGTGGTAATTCATGGGAACTGGGTTTTTCCCAAAGGGGATTACGACACATTTTGGGATTGAGCTTAAGGCCATGGTTCTGACACCAGTCGTTGGTCTCAGTGAGGCCTTTCTGTAGGATGTCAACATCACTTGAGGAGTTAATAGCTCCCAACTTGCAATCCTCTGGGAACTTTGTCAGCCAGAGTCCCTTCGTGTTGGCCTGGACTTCAGAAAAGTAGACACCAAAACAGGAGAGGACCCAAGACCGAACCCTGTGTGAGGACTCCACTTGTGACTGGTTGGCAGTCTGACTTGGAGTCAGCTACTTTCACACTGTGGGTTCTACCTATTAGCCAGTTTGCAACCCACCTAATGATATAGGGGTCGATGCCTAGCTTAGTGAGTTTTTCTATGATTCCTGAGTGGGGAATGGTATCAAAGGCCTTGGCCAGATCAAGGTAGGCTGTATGAACCACCTTGCCTTCATCCACAGCTCTGGTGACTGACTCAAAGAAGTTGACCAAGTTGAGCATGCATGATCTACCATTCACAAAACCAAACCATGTGGGATCCAGAGTTTGGAGAGTCCCTGTATCTTTGTTTATTAGGTTCATGATGATGCGTTCCATAGCTTTGCATATCAGACTCATCAGACTAATGGGGCGATAGTTCCCAGGGTCTATAGTCACTCCTCCTTTGTGGAGATGGATGGACTAGCAGTCCGCCATTCGGTAGGGACAAAGCCTGAGGTGAGGCTGTGATTGAACAGTGCACACAGGTGAGGTGCCAGTTCACTCTGTAGTTCATGTAGAACACAGCCAGGGATATTGTCAGGTCCCATCGAAGCTGTATTCTTGACCTTGGACAGTGCTGTTTTAACCTGTGCAGCAGTAATACTGGGTTCCTGGCCATCTACTGGTATTGTGAATGGTCCTTTGGGAGGGGAGGGGTAAAGTTGGCACTGAGTCTGTCGGCCAGTATATTGGCAGTATTTGTTGGCTTGGTATAGAAGGTACCATTGTGCAGTAACTCGCAGCAAATCTGGGTATTGCCATGGAAATTCTTTACATAAGTATAGAAGGCCTTGTGGTTGTTTTTATTATCTGCTGCAATTCTGTTTCTTAGCTAGCTTTAGAGGATTTGATGAGGGATCTCATCTTTTTGTTGAGGCTGATAAGGGAGTTTTTCCAGTCTTGGGACTTCACCTTATTCTGCATCAGTTTCCTCCTCCTGTTGTAAAGTTTGTTTATGGCAGGGGACCACCAGATTGGCTTCTTTTTTTGGAGGAAAGCATTTTGGTTTTATTGGGTATGGTAAGGTCCATGCACGTGTTTGTACAGTACATCGGTGTTTGATTCCACGGTCATGCAACTATTCTCCATTTGCATGGGTGCTGTGAATTTAGCCACCTCTGCTTTTAGGAGCCCAGAGTTAGCTTTGGAGAAGTTTGTCATGGTGGTTACCTTTGCGAGTGGTGGGGGGGTATGGATTTCCAAGGTGATTAGTTTGTGGTCGGATCTAACCAGGGCGGAGTTGACTATTGGTGTAGAGCAATAAGTCAGTTATTTATTTAGTTTGCCTGCAGTAGAAAGATTTATTTTTTTAAACACTTTTAATTTATTTTTAGAAGCAAGTTTCTGAACCTACTTGATTATTTAGGTGTGTTTTATTAATAGTGACTTGATTTAACCCTAATGTCTGCAAGCCATTATTATGTTAACTTATTTTTGCATACCCATTTCTTTCTGAGGAAAAGCTGTCTTGTGACATGCTGTTTCTACAATTTCCTGACATTCCTCTCGTCTCCACATTTGTTAAATATGACAGCCTGGATACTGAAAGGTATGGACGTATAGTCGTCTATGCAAAAGCAGAAAAAAAAAAAGGTAATAAGAAATATGCTGAGCATACAAGTGGAACAGAGATGATGTTGAAAGGTATGCATACATAGTCTGAAGAATAGGTTGGCTTGGTAAGGATATAAACTGGAGAGGTGCATGGACAGAGATCTCCCTATCTCTCACCATATGTAATTATTAACACACACAGTAATGGCTCAAAGTATGACATGCATTTATGCTGTAGAGTCAAACATGCTCAGCCCTGCAAGGGGCAAAACTGTGGGAGATTTTGGTCCCATGCATCTGATCACCATATATGCATATACCTTAGTCTGGATGGGTGTCTGAAGAAAACCCTACCAGTGCTTACAATGACTGAAGATTCCTTTTGTTTTCTTCTCTTCAAACATTCAGCACAGTCAGGGGTTTAAGGAGAGCTAACACCTCTTGACAAATTTACATATACAGCAACATTATCATAAAATGCTAAGGGGAAAATGGTAATGTTAAGTAAATGCTTGGAAATCTGATTAATGGGTTTTTAAATAGAAATTCTCAACAGGAAATGGATAACAAATCAGCTAAATGTCTGTGTCAAAAGACTGTACCCCACCATGTATTGTGTTCTGAGGCATCATACTAAATGCATTATGTATGTACACTGCTATAAATAGTAATGAAATACTTAGAAACTGATATGCGGAATCACTGGTAATTGCCATTAACTGAAATACCAATGTGAGAGTTTTACACAGCATTGCTTAAATTGTCTGAGGAGCTATGTGCCATCTCAGATTTAGAAAGCACTACATAAAAACAGGAAGCAGTACTCTTTGATATTCATTGGAAATTATGGACAGATGCCATTTCCACCTCTGTTTTCCGGTTGTAATCAAACATGTTTTAGTCATAGATGAATCCATTCTAAGACGTACAAATGCCCCACTCACCAGGTTGAAGAAGGAAAAGGTCATGGTCAGCTGTCTGTCCAGTGCCAGGATCTGTCACATGAAATGTGCTCTCAAGTCTCAAAAACAGGCACTGTTATGACTGTGTCATACTCCATGTTTGTATGTATGACTTTAGACTTTCCTCACTGTACTATATAGTGACATGACTGTTTGCTCTGATTACATGTCCTAGGCGGGTATGTACCTAGACTGACAAACCACCACTGTAGCCATTGGAGAATGCTAATATAACAATAATTAACTCAGAAGTAGCATATTAAATGATTTTGATGCTATTTCTGAGTTGGTTATTGTTATGTTAGCGTTCTCCTGTGGCTACAGTGGTGGTTTGTTTGTTTGTCAATGAAGTTTTTAGCCACCTTTGTGTTCGTGGTTTGGGTATGTACCTAGCCTTAAGCACCAGTCTACCTTTAGCTAGGATGATGTCTCAATAAGAAAGGATCGACTTCAACAAATACCTTTGTTTCAGATGTCAGATAAGGCTATTCGTTACCTGTCAGCCTGGGATGATAAGGTAGATAACCACAAAACTTTGCCAGAGATGGTATCATGTCCACCTGTCATCTCTGGGCTTCAGCTACTCGTTAAGCCACCTGTCTCCCACATAATGGCTTTATTAGGCAATGCCACACGAATCAGAATTCCCAACGTAAAAATATCCTCAGAAAACAACCTTAAGGTTATCCTGCTACATGCTGGGAGTCTAAATCTGATGCAGCACTCACTGTGGAAGCATTCCTGTCCATTAGAAGATGTGGACATCTGTGCAGTCGAAGAGACCTGGTTCAAGGCAATGGAGAGCACGTAGGTGCCCGGCAAAGGAGTGCTGTTCATGAGAGGCTTGAAGAAGGCCCTGCAATACCATCAAGCAGTGCTACTTAAGAGTGTACTCCTGCAACCATCACTACATATCTTGTAAGTTAAGCAATGGCTTCCCTTCATTTATTCAACATTCGTTTATTGTATTCCCCATTCTGAGACACCTGGTGTTACAGTTCCCTGATCTTTTATTCTGTACAGCTAATGAGGCTGCGAGATCACAGGCTGTATAGCCAACTATGACAGCCCTTGCAAGATGCTTTTCCATGGTAACCCTTCAGTAAGGGTGTATGCAGGTAAAGCTCCTCCCAAACAGAATGTAATCAGCTGAGCTATTACCCAGCCAATAACAGTGTTTCCGTTGAGTAGACTAGTACTTTGGGTATGGTACTTTTAAACATTTGTGACTGACAACTTACATGTTAGGACGGGTAGGAAGTTCAGCGAGATGGAAAAACTTTAAATAGCAAATGCTCTTCCTAGAATGCAGGAAGCCCAAGTGGACAAGCAGATGCAAAATAAAACTATTACTGTATGTTTTAATTGCATTGGCTTTAAGCTTTGATTATCAACCAGAAGGGTAGCTGGTTCATCCAGCTTTCAAGTCCGGTACAATGAACAATCACCCCACCACCTCAGCTCTTCACTGTAATAAGCCAAACCTTACAGTTGAAGTGAACAGCATTTTAGATTTAGATTTATGCCCCCCCCCATTCATCCACTGAGGAGGAAAACAAAAACACAGAATATTCCTTCCACTGACACACCAACCTTTGTGACCAGCTGCAAGATATGCCCCCTCGCTCCTGCCCCAGCTTTCCAAGCACCATTTCAGTGCCCTGCCCCAACCATCCTTGAACATATTCTATTAAAAATAAATTTCTTCTTTAACACTGTAGAAAGCTATTTCCTGCAAATATTGCAATCTTGGAAAGTCAGAGGATGCCTGAGGAGTGGAGAAAGTGTTTTGGTACCTATTTTTAAGAATAAGGCTGATGTGCAGATGTGTAGTAACTACAGAGGGATAAAGCTGATCAGTCACAGCTTGAAGTTATGGGAAAGAGTAGTGGAAGCTAGGTTAAGAAGAGATGTGATGATTAGTGATCAGCAGTATGGTTTCATGCCGGGAAAGAGCACTACAGATGTGATGTTTGCTCTGAGAGTGTTGGAGAAATATAGAAAAGGTCAGAAGGAGTTGCATTGTGTCTTTGTAGACTTGGAGAAAGCATATGATAGGGTGCCTAGAGAGGAGTTGTGGTATTGTATGAGGAAGTCGGAAGTGGCAGAGGAGTATGTAAGAGTGTTACAGGATATGTACGAGGGTAGTGTGACAGTGGTGAAGTCTGCAGTGGGAGTGACAGATACGTTTAAGGTGGAGGTGGGATTACATCAAGGATCAGCTCTGAGCCCTTTCTTATTTGCAGTGGTGATGGACAGGTTGAGAGACGAGATAAGACGGGAGGCCCCATGGACTATGATGTTTGCAAATGACATTGTGATCTGTAGTGAGAATAGGGACCAGGTTGAGGAGTCTGTGACGAGGTGGAGATGAGCTCTAGAGAGGAGAGGAATGAAGGTCAGCAAGACTCAGACAGAATATATGTGTGTGAATGAAAGGGAGGATAGAGGAATGGTGAGGGTGCAGGTAGTACAGTTGGCAAAGGTGAATGAGTTTAAATACTTGGGATCAACAGTTCAGCGTAATGATGAGTGTGGAAGAGAGTACAGGCAGGCTGGAATGGGTGGAGAAGAGTATCAGGAATGATTTGTGACAGACAAGTATCAGTAAGAGTGAAAGGGAAGGTCTGCAAGAGGGTAGTGAGACCAGCTATGGTGTATGAGTTGGAGACAGTGGCATTGACAAAAAGGCAGTAGTCAGAGCTGGAAGTGGCAAGAGTTAAAGATGTTAAGATTTGCACTGGGTGTAACAAGTGTGGACAGGATTAGGAATCAGTATATTAGAGGGTCAGCTCAGGTTGGACAGTTTGGAGACAAAGTCAGAGAGGCGAGATTGCGTTGGTTTGGACATGTGCTGAGGAGGGATGCTTGGTATATTAGGAAAAGGATGCTAAGGATGGAGCTGCCAGGTAAGAGGAAAAGAGGTAGGCCTAAGATAAGGTTTATGGATGTGGTGAGAGAGGACATGCAGGAGGTTGGTGTGACAGAGCAAGATGCAGAGGATAGGAAGAAGTGGAAACAGATGATCCGTTGTGGCAACTCTTAATGGCAACAGCCGAAAGAGAAGATGATTGCAATCTGTTCTTACAGTTTATACCCTGCCTACACCAAGGCTACAGCGCTCATGTTTTAGGTATATAAAAAAAGAATATCCTTTTTTCAAGCTACAGCAAACTGTTTGCAGCACATACAGCAAACAGTTGCTACAGACTATGCACTGCCTGCATGGAGCACTATGTGATCATGGCAGTTGTCTCTGTTACACTACTGTTATCAGCAGATGTTTGCTCTTAGTATGTATGTTTTTTCTACAACAGATTTCAAAGCTACTACATTGTACTAGAAGGTCAGGTCCAGATTTACCATTTATGCTGTTTCCATGAAACTGCAATCTGCAGGTAACTTAATTTGTCAACTTATCCAGCAAATAAGATGTGAATAATGGCAGTATAATATCAACAATCGAGTGCCAGTCCACCGGCATGTAACCAAGAACTAAACAATAAAAATGCCTTCTAAACTAAGTGCAGTCAACATGTGCATTTAATGTGAACAAAAGCATACTTTTTCAAATAAGAAAGTAGTACCATAAAAGCTTGAAGTTATGTAACAAATGTGCATTGTTACAGTACCAGTTCTGTCTTTGAAAATTGAAAATAACAGACAACTTAAGGCTGCCTTCAGATTTTCACCCCCTTTTTTACATTCTCATATTGGAAGCTGAACGTTAAAAGTCGCACAAGTATGCCATAACATGCAGTCCATATGTAAAGATTACATTAAGCCATATAATCAGAATGCACAGTAGATATAAAACTGATTATAATATTTTGTTTTATGACAATTTACAGTGCTGTTGGTCTGTGCTGAAAACTGCCTGATAAAAAGGGTTATATAACAGTGAAGAAGTTTGCTGGAATAGTAATATAATTAGTTATTAAATTCAAAAATAAGCAAGCATTTGATATACTTTTAGTATGGTAAAACTATTTTTCTACCTGTACAAAAAAGTAGGAGCAATTGGATCAAAACATCCATACAGCTGGTTTCGATAGAGAAGACGACTTGATGGGAGTACTGGCAAAACTTAAAATCCCTTAAACAAAATAAAGGTGGTGAATTACACTTAATCAGACCCATAATTGAGTACAATGCCCCTTTTGGGGATGTACCTTACCAGACATCTGCAGCAACTGGAAAGACCCCAAAAGTACCTCACCAAGAGGATCAAAGGGCTCAAACAGATGCCATATGCTGCCCGGTTAAAAAAACTCCAGCTCTACTCAGTGGCATACCGCCTGCTCAGAGGCGATCTGTGCCTGACGTATAAAGCCATGTCCAACCCGGAATTAATGGACATGCTGCACCTCAGAAAATCCAAATCCCATCGAGCTACGTGCTCAAGAGACTTGAACCTCAGCACTGAAATAAATAGGACATGCTGGAGGGACAGATTCATAACTCAGAGGCTCCTTTCACTCTGGAATAAAATCCCAGTCCAGGTTAGGCAGAGTCCCTCATTGACTCTCTTCAAGAGGAATCTTGATGAGTGGATGGGAGATAATAGGTTTACCCCGGGTATCACTTCTGTGTCACTGTTAGACAGAGGCACAGTATACTAACCTCGAAAAAGGGCATAGCAGAATTCATTTAAAATGGGTGGCGAAAGCCAAACACACTCTGGCTAGGCTTTATAAATGCCCTAGGGCAGATAGCTTAGTATGAATCTATGTATTCTGATCAGTTATTGTACAGTAATCTCTGCAATGCATCTAAAAATGCTTATAAAGTGGGTTGATTTATCAGTGCACTGCTGATGCTGTGCTATTCTTACTGTTCCCAAAGTACATTTACTGCAAATGCATTTGATTGACCTCTTGGTTCTGTATGAAAGCAACATCTGTATTTATTTCTAATATACTTCAGTCACTTATGCAGATGGCAGCATACAATTCAGCTGACCTTTAAAGAAGCATGTGAAGCAGTGACATACCATGTACTTGGTTCCCACCAGCCCAAGTGCCCCTGCAATTCATAAGCCTTTTCTGTGCCAAGGAGGACAGCTCAGAGCAGCTGTCAGCTTTTAAACCAAGAAGAAAAAGTTTACAATTTCCTCAAGTTCACAACTCTCTTAAACTGTTACATACAATTTTTAGACACGTAGTCCATCAAGTTATGGCTTATTGTGCTCATTTATGTTTTGAGTGTACCTGTAGCCAAGCTTGGCCTGAAGCCTTCCTTTTTAAAGTGATTGTTATTCCTTTATGCTTCTTTTTTGTGGTAGTTCTATGGGACCTACTAGACATAGTCAAAACTTAGCAAAACACATTTCCATTAACCCATTTCACCCGAGAAGATATTCCAACATGCAAAGTGGCTCATCCCAGTCATACCAAATAAACAACCTACTGTATTCTAAGTTCACATTTCTGTAAGGTGCTATGTGTTTTGAATAGGGGCATTGGCTATTAAAACAGATTTTAACTGTGTGCTGCTGATTCACCTCTGTCAGTCACTGTACTTCCATTCCTATCTTGTCATGTAGTATTCCAGTGTCTAATTTGAAACATTCCATCTTATAATCAGTGAATCTTTTCCTAGTACTATAGCATTAATAACCTGTTCCTGTAGTAATTCAAGCTGCTTCTCATGCCTGTTTATTCCTTAACAAATGAACACTGTAAAGGTTAATGTTGCTGATGAATCCTGCATTTTCACCCTTCTGATTTTAGACATTTTTCATTAATGTATCATAAGGTAATCAGAAAGCTTGTTCACCCATGTCTATCACAGTCAATTATACTGTGTAGGAGCCAATGGAAATTGTTTCCTACAATTTAGAACAAGAATTCACAAACATCTCGTTGTCCAGCATAGCAAATTAATCTATCGCTTAAAATAATGAAAATGGGTGTGCTGAATATTACCACATCCATCCACTTAAAACTGTTGGTATATTTTTCAACAGTTTGAGCCAGAGACAACTGTCCTCTCCTGCAAGCTCTTGATCTCCTTGCCTATTTCCATAACACAATGGTCCGCTCTCCTTTCCAGATCTCTTTTGCCACATCAGCAGTCCAGCTTACCGTGACTAGTGGTCAGATAAGTACAAATGTTTAATATTCACCCCCCCCCCCACACACACACACACCCACTGTTCTGACTGTGTTTGAGGTGATGCAGGATACCGACTGTAGCTAGTGTTTAAACCTATACAGTACCAGTATATAATACAACAAGCAAATCAGAAATGTCATAGTGTGTATATTTAGCCAGGTAAAGGCCTAATTCTACTGTCTGGATATGTTTGTGGGGGATTGGAATATGGCTCTGCCACAACCACAAAGATGTTTGTAACCTGCTGCATTCTACATAATATGATTATTTGATTATTATGAAGTATACAGGCCAGATGTCAGTCCCAGGAATCACTGAATTAACTGTAGCATTACCCAGCAGCACAAGAGAAGCCTCGGCACTTAGTCTAGGTATACGTTCCATGACGAGCACACAGTGATAGCATGATGTTATCTAGAACAAATGTGATGCACACAGTGTTAGTTAAAAACTATTTTAGACCATGCATGGTCAAGTCACACTGTTTTTCAGGCATCTCCACATACACTCCACAGAAGGGACAATGGGGTGTGTCAGATTTTGAGTGCATGTGCTAAGGGACAAAATGATACATGACTGGCATCACAATGTAGGTGGGGTGGACACATCACAGGAGATAGAAATTGTGCTCTTTTGACAAAGGCATAATGTCCTCCAGTGACAGGGTGGAGATGCCACTACATGACATTGGATCAATGACCTGGACTGATGCAACAGGTATGAAGGCCCTCAAGAAAGATCTGTTGTGCTATTGTGGGAATGGATCCTGTGTGAAATCAACTGGTGAGGA
The DNA here is from genome assembly GCF_019279795.1 of Protopterus annectens. Lineage (NCBI taxonomy): Eukaryota > Metazoa > Chordata > Ceratodontiformes > Protopteridae > Protopterus > Protopterus annectens. The sequence goes on along the minus strand of NC_056746.1, from coordinate 780,321,400 downwards.
GGCATTATTGATGCCTCTATTGGTTATGAACAGTGTGGTGGCCTCACTCTGCTAAGTAGCAAGTGGTGCATGCATTGCTGAGTTGGGGACAAACCTGTCATCACATTAGCTCAAGGATCAGTGGGAACCCCCCAAAAAATGGGGGACTAAGGCCCAATATCATAAACAGATTTTACATATTGTTTTTGCTTACTTTAAAGTTGTTAGAAAAATAGGTGTTGGTTTTGCATGCATTTTCAGAAATATATGAAGTCTGAAACTCAATTGCCTGTCATTATTTAGAGACTGCAATCCTCTGTTTTGTCCGAAAAACATGCATTTTACAAGGATAAAGGAACAGACCAAAAGTATCAGACAAAATCAGAGACATTCTGTGGTCAAGGTTGATGTGGGTGGCAGTGTGCACAACATTCCTCACTCAGGCAGCCACTGTGGGGAATGCCAGCCGCAAAAAGGAAAGGTTAGGAAGTATGAAGCAGCCATATCCAAGAGACAGGTTATCCACCTCATAACGTTAATCTGATTCTTGCCTCCAGGAGAATGAATGAGCTGACCAGGCATCAAACCAAGAACAAATGTGCTGGAGGACTCTTGCCCAGTTTAGAGAGACCTGGTTCTCACACTTATGGGAAAGAATGAGCCAGTTAGGTGTAGGTAGGGGAGTCATTGTAAGAAAGAGCATGATGTACATATGGATGTAAATTTTGATATTCAGGTTTAGGGGGTAATATGATGACTAACTGATTACATCTGATTTAAGGATGATCTTTATTAAGCTGAAAATAAAGGCCCTAATATTGCAGCCCTCAGAGTAACAGAGTCCTGGAAAACTGTGAGCCATTAATCTTTGGATGATGTGTGTATTTGCAAAAAATTGTGACATAGAGACAAATTTGGAGGAGGAGGACACTGTGACCTATGCGGCAGAGTCAGCCATAATACTCCAGTGAACACTAGACATTCCTGGAAGTGCCAATAGTTACCACATGTGAATTTGGGAATGCACTGGTATTTGCAATTCATCCTGATTGGGTCCTTCAAGACAGATGGGAGCATAGTATGATGCAGGCATTCACTGTAAGTGTGTATACATCAGTCAGTAGGATTTTATGAAATGAAGAATCCAAAAAACTTGAAAAAACACAAATTCACTAGAAAACCAAAAAACACGGACACCAAAGGTTAGCGCTTTCATTCACTTTAATGTACTGTGAACTTCATCAGAAAAACATTCTAACCACCCAAAACAACATTTAAATACCTAATTGAGAGTCACATGACTAAAAATGTCAAATTTAAAAAGAAAGCTCATGTATGTATATACATATATATATATATATATATATATATATATATATATGTATATATATATATATATATATATATATACACACACACACACAAATGCATGTAATGAAAAAATAATATGTAAAAAGTAAACATTTTTTTACATTCTAATGAATATTGCTAGATAAAACTTTAATACTTAGTTTGCAGAAAGCATTTTATATTAATGATATCATTTAAACCTGGTGCACAGTCTGCACCCAAGTAAATTTGCCATAGAGATTCTTTGCATTCTAACCAGGTTTTGTAATCACCCGATAACATTTCTTGACTGACACTGTCTGTCACTGAAAAGACAAACTTTTTGAAATTAATGTAAGTGCCAGCATGTTTTGCCAAAGCATTAGTTTGTTCTTTTTTCTTTATTGCTAAAAGGTGTTCATAAATACGTCTCTTAAGACACCTAGTAGTCTTTCCTATATATTAACTTGGGCAGGATAAGCATTGTGCAACATATACAACCATTTCACTTTTATAAGTGTAATATCCTTTGGCCCAAAAAGTTCTTTTGATGTGACTGAATTCCACTGAAGACGTATTACTAATGTACCTACACTGTCTACAAGAATTACAAGAGTAACTACCTTTTTTCTGGATAAGCGTACTCTTTGTATCAGTTTTAATATTGCTACCCTGTTCTAGTAAACTTTTAATGTTTGTAACTTTTTTATAAGTAAACAGAGGTCGCAATCCTATAATCTTGGCTAAGTCCATATTACCTAATACAATTATCAACAATAATTTTTCTAATGGTCCACATCTCATTGACTATAGGGAGTGGAAATGAACAAGTGAAACTATTAATAATATTCTTAGAATGGTCACTGAAATAAAGTAAAGAAGGATGAAATCTGACAAAACTGACCTGAAATTGTGATGCACTTTAGATAATAGAATGTCTATGGAGATAGAAAGAGAGGAAGAGAACTTCAACCCCTGATTAAGAAGAAACAAAGGCCCTTGTAGTCGAGGGCTGCCCCAAAAATAAGTCCATTTGGATCTGAAGTCAAGCACTACAGTTCTATTTTGTTTGAAGGCTTGAAAAGTAGGCTATTAAAGATAGTTGCCCAGCAATCAGGTACATTAGCCTCACTGCAGATGGTTATTAATTTATTACACTTGCTATAACTAGTGACACACAGCAGCATCACTTGCATACTATGAATTTTGCAGCCCCTGCTGTTCTGCCTCACCAAACCAAAAGTAAGTAAATAAATGAAATAAATTAACAAACAAATAAATACAAAAAATAGCAAGCCTGTGTGTGGAGTGAAAGTGATCATGGCACAGAAGGGATTGTGGGTGGAGATGGACAATAATGAAATACCTAGTTATCCCCTTTGGGAAAAAACATGTACCCGTGACTTACCACATAGGTGGCAGTACACTAAACACCGAAAGTGTGATAATAGGGGGGACAGAGGTGGACAGTGGATTCACCTTAGATAACCACATTGCCACAGCAGTCAGGAAATCCTTGTGTGTGGCACACCTCATCACTAAGGGCTTTTCATCCAGAAAAAAAGGAGGTCATTGTCCCACTGTACTTAATCCCTCAGACCCATTATAGAATGCAACTCTCTGTTTGGTATGTACCTCTCAAGACATCTACAACAACTGGAAAGGCCGCAGAAATACCTCACTAAGAGAATCACAGGCTTAAAGCAGGATGCCCTATGCTGACCATCTAAAAAAAAAAACTCCAGCTATACTCTGTCGCATGTAGTCTACTCAGAGGCAATCTCTGCTTAACATACAAGGCCATGTCAAACCCAGAGCTATTGGACATGCTACACTTAAAGAAATCCCAATCCCTCAAGACATGCTCTAGGGATCTAAACCTTATCATCACAATGAACAAAACATTCTGGAGGGATAAGTTCCTGACCCAGAGACTTCCCAGACTCTGGAGTAGACTGCCCATACATGTCAAGCAGAGCGCCTCTTTGGCCATCTTCAAAAGGAGCCTTGACAATTGGATGGGAGGTAGGAAATTCACCCCGGGAATCACGTCAGTCGCCCTGCTAGACAGGGGTCCAGGGAAGTAAATATTGTGGGAAGAAATAGCCAGGGAATTGTTATGGCTAAGCTTGTATAGGCCCAAGGGCCGATAGCCTAGTACCAACCTATGAACCATGTGCGAGTCGTAATCATGCACATCTGGTCAAACTTCACATCAATTGTAAGTGGACAATGAATGGGTGGGGGGGGGCCTCCTCATTCTCCTGAAATGTAGCTACCACAGGGGTAATCACAATAAGAAAGAGGTACAGTGAGGATAGCCAGGTATAATTAGAGCATTGGACACTACTCTCCCTAAAAATAATTTTAAGTTAATTGAATTACATTTCAAACATTTTGTTTTTCATTTTAAACACTGTTTGTTGAAGTCTATTTCAAGTAAATTGACATCCACTGGGGTAAAACCGGGCTTTTTCGGAGCTTATTTTCTGTGTCCTAAGAAACATCTCACTTGCAGTCTGATGAGTGATTAGTGCACAGATTTGCTGATTATTTTGACAGCTTTTTTTCATTTATTTATTTTAATTTGTTTACCAGTATATTCTGGCTAAGCAAGGGCATTTAATAACTTCAGATATAGACTTCAGCCTAAATTCAACTATGATATTGGAAACTGTTACTGCAACACAGCAAAACTGTAGAAATACTCCTAGGTTTTCGAAATTCTGGTTCAGATTTCTTGGTCTTTAAATTATTCATCAACTTTCTTATACCTCTGTTGCACTAGTATGTAACCAGAGACACTAATATTGTCTAATGATGCTGCCTCCAGGGGATCGCTCTAATACTTCACTTGTTGCCTCTCTCACACACACACACAGAGACACAGTTTCTTTTGCTTTGTGCCCACATTCACTCATACATGCAGACAGAAACATTCTCTCACACACTTTTTCGGTTACATTTATTTTTGTTTTACACTCACTAAACAGCAAAAGCACTGCTTAGCGAGTGTAAAATAACAGCTTGATCGATCTCACTGTTCACTCTCTCTCATACACACATACAGACGCACACAGTCTCTGCTTTCATACACACACATTCTGCACTCATGCATGCATTCACTCACACAAGATCGATCTCACTATTCACTCTAATATATACACACATACATTCTGCTTTCATGCATGCATTCTTCCACACAAGGTAGATCTCTCTCTATCTGTCAGTCTCACTGTTCACGGTTTCTCACACACACACACACACACACACACACACACACACACACACATTCTTCTTTCATGCATGCATTCAACCACACAAGATCAATCTTACTGTTCACGCTGTCATACACACAAATACATTCCGTTTTCATGCACACATTCACTCACAAGATCGATCTCTCACACAGTCTTTCTTGCTTTCATACGCGCATTCACTGGCACACACAGGAACATAACCCCACTCATGCACTTTTTCTGAACAGACAGGCTAACTTGTCCTTGATTACTCGTGCCCTGAAAGCATACCTCAAAACTGTACAGATTTTCAGTAAATGAACAGATGTTTGCCTCATATATTTTGTCCATTTTAAAATAATTATGTTATTCTGGCAAATCAGTGAAAAATCATTAAAGATTGAGTTTAGAAAATGACAGACATTGCGTTTCAGACTTCATACCCGTCAGAAAATTCATGGTAATGCAAACCCTGTTCTGTCAAGTTACTAAGTAAAGCAGATGAGACCTTTATCTGTAAAATTACTCATGGGGCAGTTGCAGCAGAATTTTCCAGGCCACACAACATACATCCCTGAATTATGTTTATTGACCCCCCACGGACAAAAGTGCTTTATCCGGACTGGGGATCAAAGCGGCTGAACTCAGGAGCTGGGAGTCAAGTGTATGATGTAGTACTTTATGTAAAACAATTAGAGTGCTTTACCCAACTGCAAAGGGCAACAAGTAACCCACCAAGACACATATGGCAAAGACATCAGTACCGTGCCGTTTTTGGAAGTTATTAGATAAATTAAGAAGATTATGAGCATTTCCTATCATACCTCTCAACCACTTAGAGCAAAAAATCTGGACAAAGCTTAAATTGATGGGACAAATAGGTACAGATTTTACATATTGCTCATACAAACTTAGAAAGTTGATAGAATAATAGGTTTTACATAAGCATGAATTTTCTGAAGGATGTGGAGTTTTAAACTCGAATGTTGTCATTATTTAATGACTTCAGTCCTTAGCTATTTGCCAGAAAGGTACAGATTTTAGGAGGAACCCACCAAAAAATATGAGGCGAAAATCTGTACAGTTGAGAGGTATGTTTCCTATAACTAACTGATGGAGCACTGAAAGGGCAGCGATGCAAATATTTACTATAAGAGTAGGGACACGTCCGGTATTGGGCACTTATTAAAGCATGACGATTACAAGCGCAACAATCACAAAACAGGAAGAGAGTCACAGAAACATTTTTACTAGCAAAAAACTGATATTTCTAGTAGCAGAAAAAATGCACTTACGCAAGCTACTGCAGTTCCTGTTTTGCAAAGCCTTCCAGTTCAGTAATCCTCCTGTCCATTGTAGTGCATTATAAGTCAGATCATCTAGTTAGTCCAAGACAGCTAGTTTATTATGCTATCAACTGTAACCAGTCTGTCCTCGTGCAAAGTGGATTTGAAATGTACAGGGTCACAACACTGTTCTCTAGTTGAATATAAATCAAATGAAGCAATTTCCCGTCAGAAAACAAGCTAAAGTAGAAAATACTAATCTCCATAATCCATTGTGGTCTTTTCAGTGAAGAGTCTAATTTGACCCACTTTTCAAATTTTCAAGGCAGATTTGGCTGCGTCTGCTGCCATTTTCTCTCTCTCCTGCAGGTCACATTAAAGGTGGGAAAAGTTTTGAAATGATTTATTGTGGTCTCATTTTTTTATATCACAAAAACCTGGCATTTTAACAGGGGTGCGTAAACTTTTTATATCCACTGTATGTATGTAGGCAGAAAGAGTCTATAACTCAGCAAGATAGCAATCTCGCACTAACAAAGTATATCATTTTCTTCTTTGAGAATTTGTTGCATCACCACTTACCCCCACAGCACAGACAATAGCTTTATAGGTTCATAGGTTCATACTAGGCTATCTGCCCTAGGGCATTTATAAGCCTAGCCAGAGTGTGTTTGGCTTTTGCCACCCATTTTAAATTAATTTTGCTATGCCCTTTTTCGAGGTTAGTATACTGTGCCTCTGTCTATTAGTGACACAGAAGTGATACCCGGGGTAAACCTACGATCTCCCATCCACTCAAGATTCCTCTTGAAGAGAGTCAATAAGGGACTCTGCCTAACCTGGAGTAGGATTTTATTCCAGAGTGAAGGGAGCCTCTGGGTTATGAATCTGTCCCTCCAGCATGTCCTATTTATTTCAGTGCTGAGGTTCAAGTCTCTCGAGCGCGTAGCTCGATGGGATTTGGATTTTCTGAGGTGCAGCATGTCCATTAATTCCGGGTTGGACATGACTTTATACGTCGGGCACAGATCGCCTCTGAGCAGGCGGTATGCCACTGAGTAGAGCTGGAGTTTCTTTAACCGGGCAGCATATGGCATCTGTTTGAGCCCTTTGATCCTCTTGATGAGGTACTTTTGGGGTCTTTCCAGTTGCTGCAGGTGTCTGGTAAGGTACATCCCAAAAGGGGCATTGTACTCAATTATGGGCCTGATGAGGGATGAGTAAAGAGGCACGATGACCTCCCCTGATCTAGATGTGAATCCCTTCATGATTAGGTGGGCTATATAAAATGTTTTTCTAACCACTTTGGCCACGTGGTTGTCAAATGAGAGATTGCTATCAACTTGGGTCCCCAGGTCCCTAATTACTTCTTCTGTACTTAATTGCCACCTATGTGGTAATTTTTGGGCACTTTGTTTTTGCCAAAGGGGATGATTATACACTTTTTGGCGTTTAGCTTGAGGCCATGGCTCTGGCACCAGTTGTCTGTTTCTATGAGGCCCTTTTGGAGGATGCTTGTGTCGGCTGGAGAGTTGATTATGGCACCCAGTTTGCAGTCATCTGTGAACTTGGTCAGCCACAGTCCTTCCGTGTTGGCCTGTACCTCCGAGAAATATATACCGAACAAGAGAGGTTCCAGGACTGAGCCTTGTGGGACGCCACTTGTAAGTGGTTTGGAGTCTGACATGGCTCCAGCAATTCTAACCATGTGGGTTCTGTCCTTGAGCCAGTTTGCAACCCATCTAGTGACATAGGGGTTTATATTTAAGCTGGTGAGCTTATCTATAATGCCCGAGTGGGGTATTGTATCGAAGGCTTTTGCGAGGTCCAGGTAGGCTGTGTGGACCACCTTCCCCTCGTCAATGGCCTTGGTGACTGTTTCAAAGAAATCAGCCAGATTTAAGAGGCAGAATATGTTTAAGTTCATGTGAAAGAAACCTTACCAAAAGAGGCCTAAGGTATTTATTGCGATTTTCTGATCTGTATGCACTAAACCAGTTGCTTTACATTTTGTAACATGGTGTTTTTGCATATGGGGTAACCCTTATTGTTTTTTTTACTACATAATATTGCAAAAGTAACAGTGTATTAATCCATCATGCTACCATAAAAGTGAGACATTCGTCAGATGTCCTGTGATGTGGAGTACATCACATACATAGATCAAAAACTGGGAAAATCCCTTATAGCATCCAAAATATCATGACTTCTGTGGACCTAGCAGCCGTAAGAACCCTGTCTGATGTCATTATTTTCTCCAGCAAAATCATTCAGCTTAGTGTAGGGGCAACTGGTTCCCATGTAGTTCTTATCCTTGCTCCAATGACTGGTCCTCGGCTGGACAGTGGAAGATAATCATTAAATGAGGGGGAGCAGACAAGGGAAACATTAAAGCCAGTGATGTGGAGCACAGTGCATGGACCGAGGGATGTAGACAGCAATGCAGTGTCACAAATGCTCATGTCACCTCCAGGAATGGGGTTTCGACCATAAATGAAAAAATGTTCTAATTGCCATGATACCTGTAAGAGTATAAAGCATCCTTATGGCTGTGTGAATGACAGCCTTCTTCAGACTGTGTCTGAATGAGGGGAGGTTTGATAGTTGACAAGGTACAGTGTAAAAGACGTGCAAAAAAAGTCATTCATCATCTCCAGAAGATCACCTGGTCTGAGAGGGTTTGTTGAAGTGTAATTTTGACCATACCCAATATGATGTCATATAGTTGGCCATACCCCTGTTGTCCCTCATTAGACATCTGAAAAGGCAGCAACACTGCTTTATCCATTGCATCTCCTGAAAATCATCAAATACCACAAAAGCAGTATAGTATTTAGGACATCCTTGACTCCTTTTCTAATACTTAAAAGCCTGCCATGATAGTAGAGAATCTGCAAACAAAATGCCTTGTGTGTTGTTGATATCTTTTAGGATGTTGAAAGCATTTATACATCGAAATTTCATGAGACTAGAATGTCTGTCTATAAATGGGCGTTTATAAGTAATATTACATCCATGACCCTAATTAAGAGCTACCATCCCAGTTTACAGTTAACAGTATTCCATAGTCACAATTCTTTGTATTAAAAGAATGTGTAATAGTGAGGAGGACAGGGAGAAACAGACAGATAACCTCTGGCAACAAATCTTTCAATTAGTTTATTACAGGGCCTGTACCTTGAAGGAAGCCCATGGTAACGTTTGGAAGGTAGATGAGCAAGAATTCTTGAAATACAAATCTGGGAATGAGAATGCCACTTTTGTTAAACAGCAAAACAGGTTTATCCACCATGTAGAGGAGTAATGACTTTAAAATGTATTTTTTTTTTTTTAACAAACTTCTGACCTATATTAGCAGCTAATAAATTATTCACTTGTATGCAAGGTCCTAGTTTTAAAAATCCATTCAGGACTAGTACCAAGCAGATGACCTTGGGGAATAGGCATTATGGTTCACACCACTGTGGCTCATGGTCTTTCTGTTTGTATGATGTTCATCGTGCATACAGCTGCAGTCATAACAGATGGGTTCTCCTGCCGTCAGTCGGGTCCTCGGTCGGCCAAATTCCAAAGTCTAGGTCCGGCGTCGGTTGTCGTCGCTTCTTCCCTGACGTCAGTGCGACAGGGGTATAAAGGAACCAGCCGACGCCATTTTCGTCTTTCTTGCCGCGCGGTGCCCGAAGCAGAAGCAGTTCGCAAGTGCCGGTCGGCCAGCTCCTGAAATTACGAAATTTGGAAACCGAAGTCGTCTTAAAAGCTAAGTACCCCATTGGGGAAACTTTTCTTGCCTCAGACCGATGTCAGACAAAGTTAATAATTGTATTTCTTGTGGGAAGCAAATACCGCATAAGGATTTCCATTCCCTCTGTATACCTTGTTTAGGCCCAGACCACGACGTCTCGGTCTGTCGCTTTTGTGCTACATTCAACAAACGCACTATTAAGCGTCTGGCGGAGTTCGCCCAGCATTATTTTGGAAAAGGATTTAACTATACTATGTCGTCGGATACTCCAACTCCGGTTTTGTCTAAATAACGCAAAGACAAGGACCGACACACTAGGTCCGCGGCCTCTACCGACACCACGCCAAAGCCGACTACACGTGGTCCGGTTCTCAGTGAGGCACCTACGCAGCACCTGATTACCGACGACACTTCTTTGACGGTGTCTCCTGTGCCCGAGGTCGCAGGCTCCTCGGCCCACACCCCGACTACAGATACCGAAGCCACTCTTGGCGTTGAAACTCAGAATGTGGACAGGTCCACCTCCACTCAAGGTGTCTTCAGACCTTCCTCTTCTTTCTCCATCAAGGCTTTCACAAAGTCTAACGCAACCATGCACCCTAAGAGACCAGCTACACAGGGCCCATCTCCAGGCCCCATGCCTAAGAAACAGATGCTTAAAATGGCTGAGGATTGAATTACTCTAATCAGAGGCTCTCAGCCCCCACCGGACAAAAGGCCCAGAGCGGAGGAAGATTCCCCCTCCTCTGATCAGGGCTCCATTATTTCAGAGCACTCCGATGATGAGGAACACTCTTACTCCCCTTTTGAAGACTCTGATGCGGAGGAGTCCATCCCTTCTGTATCCCCCCCTGAGGATTACTCATTTGGGGAAACTTTGCATACCTTAAGGGAACACTTCCACTGGGAAGGCCAGGATTATTCAGATTCCAAGAAAAGGCTCAGGGAATTTCTCTTACCTCAGCATAGGTCTCTGGCTATACCTCCTGTTTTGGACATCCTAGATGATGATTACTCAGAGGCCTGCCTTAACCCGGACTCTCTACCTCCAGCTCCAGTTAAGCCTTACAGGTACTACAGGGTTCCTGACTCACACCAATTACTTTACAAAAGCCATGCTGCTGACCCAGAAACCATCTCACAGAGCCCCAAGGGAGTTAAGGCCTCCATTGCCAAAAACCTATTACCTTCCGAGAGAGATTCCAGATCCTTAGAAAGGTGGGGAAAAAAGGTATATACCTCGGCTACCTTATCCATGAGAGCCTTAAACTGTCAGTTTCATATGCTAAAATACCAACAGTTTTTGTTATCACAACTGAAGAGTAAAATGTCACAACCTGAGCAACCAGACTTGAAGGAGTTACAGGATTTGATGCATAGTGCAGAACAAGTGGGTAAGCATACCTTACAATGTGGTTTTGATGCTCTAGAGGCCTCATGAAGAGCTGCTGTTACAGGATCAGTCATACGTAGGCATGCCTGGCTCAAGGAACAAGCCTTGCCTGATCATGTCAAAGCTAAATTACTAGACGCCCCTCTTCAAGAGGATGTACTATTTGGTGCTAATGCTGAGGAGGTATTAAGGAAAATGGAGGAAAAGGCTAAATCAATGCAAACTGTGAAAGAATTTCTACAGGTTCAACCCCCACGTTTTAGTAGAAATTGGCCTTCCAAAAACTGGTCCTTTCCTGCCACAGACAGACCCCAAAGAGGCAGATACAGGCGCCCGAGGGGCAGAGGACAATCCCAAGGCTCGTATAGAGGTAGACAATGGCAAGCTCCTACACAAAGAGGTGGTGAGAACAACTCGCAATCTTTCAGAAAGCAAACCCAATGACTTTCCCCTTTGCATGCCAACCAGGTTTCAAATGGCAGCCCCTTTAGGAGGAAAGCTGGCATTATTTTCAAAAAATTGGCATGTTGTCACAAAGGACAAATGGATCCTGGACATTATAAACAGAGGCTACAAATTCCATTTTCACACCCTTCCAAAAATGAGAGGCATGCCAAACCTGCCACACAATCAAAGGGCAGAGGCACAAAAGCAAATTACAGATCTCATAAACATGAAAGCTATTCAAGAGGTACCTACGCACGAACAAGGTCAAGGTTTTTATTCCAGGCTATTTCTGGTGCCAAGGAAGGGAAAAGATTGGAGACCTATTTTGGATCTATCCATCCTAAACACATTTCTACTCGTACCAAAATTCAAGATGCTCACTCTACAGCAACTTCTTCCCATGCTGGGCAAGGAGTCTTGGCTGGTAACATTGGACCTCAAGGAGGCATACCTGTATGTCCCAATCAGACAAAATTGCAGAAGGTACCTCAGATTTCTTGCAGGTTCAACCCATTATCAAATTTCTGCATTGCCCTTTGGCTTATCTGCTGCGCCCAGAGTATTCACGAAATGCCTGGCATCAGTAATTGCCTACTGCAGACTTCAAGGGATACAAATATATCCCTATTTGGACGACTGCCTGATCCAAGCGGACAGCAAGCACATTATTCTGAAACATCTGGCTTATGTAATAATGTTATTGAAATCTCTGGGATACACAGTCAAGAAAAAGAAATCAAGGCTAATACCCTCTCGAAAGATAATTTTCCTGGGTGCCAATTTGGACACAAACACCCAGATGGCCTACCTCACGCCAGAAAAGCAGGGGCAACTAATACAATACTTCAGAACACTAGCAAATTGCACCAGGCTAACTGCAAGGAAAATCCTGCAAGCTCTGGGATTCATGGCATCTTGCATCTTACTAATCCCATGTGCAAAGCTGCATATGAGGAAACTACAATGGTACCTAAAAAACATATGGTCTCAACACAGCCACAGTTTGGAAACAATAATACCACTAATTCCATGTCTGCAAAAGGAATTTCTGTGGTGGGCTCAAGCATGTCAAACAAACACAGGTCTTCCATTCAGCAAGCCTCAAGCAAATCAAGTCATCACAACAGACGCCTCGGACTACGCCTGGGAGGCGCACATGACAGATCGGTGCATTCAGGGCAAATGGTCCCAAAAAGAAAAGCACCTTCACATCAATCAAAAAGAAATGCTAGCAGTAATAAATGCTATGAAAGCTTTCAAGGACCTTCTACAACCAGGTCAATTATTGATAAGAACGGCCAACACCACAGTCATGTGGTACATAAACAAACAGGGAGGAACACATTCTTACCCCCTATGCAGACTGGCCATGTCACTTTGGAACATGGCCATGGACTTACAAATGGAACTACAAGCACAGTACTTGCCAGGCAAGGAAAACACGCTGGCAGACAACCTAAGCAGGAATATGACAGATCCACATGAATGGAAATTGTATCCAAAAGTTTTTACAGAAATAATCCAAGAATGGGGAAGGCCAGACATAGATCTCTTTGCCTCCCACAAGAGTCATCAATTGACAAAATTCTGCTCAAGGATCTTCCATCCAAAGGCCTGGAGAGTGGACGCTCTTTCTTTCAATTGGACATCAGTGACAGTTTATGCCTTCCCTCCTCTTCCTCTGCTGCCCAAAGTTCTATTAAAGACCAAAGCAGACAGACCAAAGATGATTCTCATTGCTCCGGACTGGCCAAGGCAACACTGGTACCCACTCCTGAGGAGCCTGACGCATTCCCCACCATGGACCCTGCCTCTAATGCCTCCTCTTCTGACTCGGCACAGTTTCAAAACTCTTCACAGCCAGCTAAAAACACTCAATCTAGCCGCATGGAAGATTCCTTAGCATCTCAACAGGCCCTACTCTCCAAGGAGGTGCAGGATGTCATTTTGGAGGCCAGAAGGCCATCAACTAGAAAAGCTTACTCCACAAAATGGAAACGTTTTTGTGTCTGGAATGAGAAAAAGGGCCAGGATCCTGGAAAACTGAATTTACCTCAAATACTACAATATTTGGCTGAACTGCTAAGCAGTGGACTTTCTTTCTCCTCCATCAAAATACATGCCTCAGCCATTTCTACAGAATACAACACTGATCCACCTTTATTCTCTCACCCTCTCTTAGGACAGTTCCTCAGAGGGGCTAAGAATTTAAGGCCTCCAAGGAAACAACCAATGCCTGCTTGGGATCTTAATTTCATTCTGGAAAAATTGATCTTGCCTCCTTTTGAGCCAGCTGCCTCATCAGATTTGCAATATTTGTCCTGGAAAACAGCTTTCCTTCTGGCTATCACCTCAGCTCGTAGAGTTTCAGAACTACAGGCTCTCATGGCTGTCCAGCCTTTTATCATCTTCCATCAGGACAGAGTTTCCTTACGAACCAACCCGTCCTTTATGCCTAAAGTGGTATCCAGGGTAGCTTTAAATCAGGCCATACATTTACCTACTTTTTATCCTAATCCTCAAAACAAAGGGGAGAGATTACTACATTCCTTGGACATCCACAGACAGCTGCGTTATTATTTGGACAGAACAAAGCCTTTCAGAAAATCAGAACAGCTCTTTGTCGCCTATGCGGTAGGAGCTCAAGGGAAACCAATTTCCAAACAGACAATCTCAAAATGGATAGCCCACTGCATACACTTTTGCTATTCCTTTCATGGCAAAACTGTTCCTACAGGCATTAGAACTCATTCCACCAGGGCCACAGCCACCTCTGCAGCCTTCCTCAGAGGAGTTCCTACCAAGGATATTTTGGAAGCAGCCACTTGGAGTTCTGTGCATACCTTCTCCAAGCACTACAACCTACCATTATACTCCAAATCTGGAGCAGGCTTTGCCACTGCAGTCTTGCAGGGCATTTTGTCTCCTCCTAGTTCCAACTAGTGCCTACCACCCCTTTCTTAGCTTTGGGATTCTACCCATCTGTTATGACTGCAGCTGTATGCACGATGAACATAGTACAGTTTTGTACCTACCATAAATGTAGATGTTCGAGTGCTAATACAGCTGCAGTCCAGGTTTCCCTCCCTCCTTCCCCTCTTGGGACAGGCATATAAGCTAACACATCCTCATACAACCTGATTGGGGTTTTTCATTTATGATGTATTTGCTTGCAACTACTGTATTTTGATTATATAGCACTGCATTATCACACAATTTTATTATTGCCTTCCTTCTGGGGGCACCTGACATCTGGGGCAAGAAAAACTGAAGAAAATGGCGTCGGCTGGTTCCTTTATACCCCTGTCGCACTGACGTCAGGGAAGAAGCAACGACAACCGACGCCGGACCTAGACTTTGGAATTCGGCCGACCGAGGACCCGCCTGACGGCAGGAGAACCCATCTGTTATGACTGCAGCTGTATTAGCACTCGAACATCTACATTTATAGTAGGTACAAAACTGTACTTTTCTAAGACCAAGGTGTTTTCAGCAAAAATATACAAGGCTTTTACCATGAAACAGCTTTTCACTTGATCCTTTGAGGTTGGATCTATTTAGTTACATCGTTTTATGGGGCTTTTTATGTAGCTAAGGCCATATTCCAGTTACAGTGGATCTCCCTATATTTGAGTGATTTAAGTTGTAATCGTAGTACAAGTGCATTGGTAAAACATAAGTGTTCACATCCTTAGGCAGTTTTTACTTTTGTTACAATAAATGGGGTAGGTTCTGGTATTAAGGCTGATCAAGAGTATATTGCATAAAAAGGAGTCTAGGTGGATAATTAACTTAGGAACCACGTTTTGTCCAGGCTTGAATGATACGTTATAGGTAGTATTAGTTTTGATTGGATATAATGAAAATATTTTTCGTGGAATGCAAGTACTCATCATGCTTGTATGTAATCAATTCAAATAGAATCCTTCTCTGTATTTATTGGTGCAACAGTTGAGGGTTATGATCAAGTCGCCGATTGTTGCTCACTTATGTGTTCGAGACATTGATACCAAGAAATCTCTCTTGAGGTGACTCTCGCCGTCCATGTCGAGAATACATAATATATAGTTACAGTCAGAGATCCAATCATAGTTCTTTGTAGAGAATGGACGTACTTTATCTTAGTCTGAACTAAGGTTATGAAAAAAACAAAGATAATGTACTGGTTTTGAAAGCCAGTTAAAACAAAGTAGCGTTGAAGTGGTTGATATTACAAGTCATTACGTACTCCCTGCGTAAGGGTTGCAGTTGTAACCAAAATACTTGACAGCAGCAGAAAGTGAGTTGAGACTTAACAGTTTACAGTTCTGGGTCAGTGCTGTAGACTTTGTGCCAATCAACCTTAACATTACTTACGAGTTGCTTAATTATTTATTTATTCATCTGATGTCTTTTTTTTTTTTTTTTTTTTTTGCCTTTTCCCCATATGATGGGGTCTCAAATCCGTCCTCTGCCACTCAACAGACTTTAGGCTCCATAGCTTGAGCTCCTCCCCTTACCCATAATTCCGCGACTACTTGTGAGTTACCCCAGATCTCGTTTGCTGCTTTGGCAAGAAGATGTGGTCGCCATTAGCATTGCTGAACCATGATGTAATTTGACCATTTTTGAAAGTAATCGGGGAGTCCCATGCACTACATATGTTTATTCCTTTTGAGGCATTGTCATCAGATTGATAGTTTACTTGAATTGTATATTTGATTAGCAGACGGTGCTTTTCTTCTATGTATTTGCCATATTCTTATATTGTGACCTACCTGTGTACTATTTAGTTATTACATGTTTTATATATGCAAGTATATTTCTTTATAACTATATTTCTACTTTTTTGGCAGTATCAAGTCATATTGAACATATGAAAGCAAAAATGTGCTATCTTCATTTAACATTTTCCCCTTTTTAATCTCCATAAGTGAAGAAGCTTCTTTGTTTAATTTCTCCAAATCTTTTAGGTTTCTAATACCATGACAGGAATGGATCCCATTCCTAAGTCAAAGTACAATTAAAGTTTATGAAATCAGTATTGTTTCACTCTGATGTCAGCCAGAAGTGCTCTTCGCAGCAGCCGCAATGCAATGACTCATCCTGCAATTCATATAGAGTTACATGTATTGGTAACATATCTAAATATGATTGTAGATTCTTTTTTTTAAGACCTGTTGCTCCTAGTACTATTGGGACTATCTGGGTATCTTTCTTTCACTTTGCTATCGTTTCTGCCTGCAAATCCCGATGTTTTATAACTTTGTGTCTCTCTGTACACAGGACACTGTAGTCACTGGGTGTGGTGATTTCACCGATCAATGATACTTTCGTCTTATTTTCTTGGACCACAGTATCAATTTTTTTCTAGCGTCTGTCTTTTGAACTGTTGGTAATGGATGATCCCATGTCATGTAGACATCAGTATCTTCTATGATGATTTGTGGCTCATGTTTCCAGTGTTTTTCAGCTACTTCAGTACCATAATGTTTGCACTGATTTTTATAAATCATTTGGTGAGCATGAATCATCCTTCTTGTTTTCCTATCTAATCTATCCAGCACAATTTGGGGCCAGTCAGTCACTCCAAAATTGTAAGTTAGGACAGGAAGAGCAAATTGGTTTATAGCTTGGATTTTGTTCCTAGATGTCAGTGCTGTTTTCAGGATTAATTTAAGTCTCTGAGGCTAGTTTCAACTCATAATTGGCTTTGGAGGTTTTTACTAGTGATCTAATTTCTCTCCTCCGCCTCAACAACCAAATTAGATCACCAGTGAAAACCTCCAAATCCAATTATGAGTTGAAACTCGCCTCCGAAACAAAGGGAAACCACAGGTCCTTCAGTTACATCAGGAACCTCCATGGCAAAGCCCAGGTTTGTTCCAAATTAGTACTTGATGACCCTGACTGATCCTATTGACTTAGCCAACCTGCTGGCTGATAGGTTCAGAGCAAACTTTACTCCCCTTTTCCCCCCAAAGGCCCATTCATCACCAATGCTTGTCCCACACCTCACATCTCTGTAGATCATGTTAAAGGCCCTATCCAAGGGAAAGAATACAGCTTCAATGAGATCTGATAGTATCCCAGGCTGTATTCTGCACCATCTCCAGCAGAAACTAGCTTCTCCGTTGATCACCCTGTTTAACCACAGCCTTATTACAGGCTTCATTCTAGCAGAGTGGAGAACTGCCATTGTCATCCTGTTCCACAAAGGTGGTGCCACTACTGGCCTAAGAAATTATTGCCCCATTAGCGCGACAAGTCTGATCTGTAAAGCCATGGAGTGTGTTATGGATTTCATAAATAAGGACGGAGGCACTCTCCAAGCACTTGACTCCACCCAGTTAGGATTAGTCAGGGGCAGATCTTGCCTGTTGAACTTGGTTGACTTCTTTGAGATGGTCACCAAAGCCCTGGATGAGGGAAAGTCAGTACATACAGCTTACCTTGATTTGGCCAAGGCCTTTGATTCCCCCACTCAGGCATCATCGAAAAGCTAACACAACTTGGCGTAAATCCCTATCTCATCAGGTGGGTGGCCAACTGGATCACCGGTAGGACCCACAAGGTCAAAATAGGTGCCACCACCTCAGACAGCAAACCTGTCACTAGTGGTGTTCACCAGGGATCTGTCCTGGGACCCCTAATGTTTAGCATCTACTTCTCAGAGGTTCAGGCAAAGACAAAGGGCCTATGGCTGACCAGGTTTGCAGATGACTGTAAGTTGGGTGCTGTCATTGACTTCCTAAATGATGATAACATACTGCAAGGGGGTCTCACATCTACAAATAAGGAGTGTCAAAGTCATGGCCTTTAGTTAAATGCAAAAAAATGTATTATCATACCATTCAACAAAAACATGGCCCCTATCTATTACCACATCAGAGACAACGCCCTAAGCACGCAACCTATGGTGAGACCCCTGGCTACTTAGGTTGACAACAGTCTCACATTTGACCATCATGTGGCGGCAGTGGTCAGAAAAGCCTTTTACTTGGTTCATCTCATAAATAAAGGGATTGCATCTAGAAAAAAAGCAGGTTATTACTTCTCTGTACTCCTTCATTAGGCCTATAATTGAGTATAATGCCTCATTTGGTATGTACCTCTCCAAACACCTGCACCAACTGAAAAGGCCACAGAAATACCTCACAGAGAGAATACATGGCCTCCAACATGTGTCCTGTGTGGACAGGCTCAAATCACTATCCTCCTGCTTGGTATGATACAGATTGCTCAGAAGTGATGTGCTTCTCGCCGACTAGGCAGTATCGGACCCTGCCCTACTAGAGATGCTCCATATCCATAAGTCTAACTGCTTGCGCATTACCCACTCGATAGGCCTAAATCTAATGTGTGGCATAAACAAAACCTGCTGGAGAGAGATGTGTGTCTCCCAGAGGCTGCCCCATCTCTGGAATAGACTTCCCATACATGTCAAAACAGAGTACCTCGCTGACCATCTTCAAGCGCAACCTTGATGAGTGGATGGGAAACCACAAATTTGTCCCAGGAGTTCCACCTTTGTCCCTCATTGACAGGGGTGAAAGGCACTGATTGAGGGCTGTTTTTTTTTATAGGTTCATAGGTCTGTACTAGGCTAATGGTCCTGGAGCCTCTACAAGCCTAGCCCATAGAAGTGCCCTGGCATTGTGCTGCCCGACATTAGTTCCAAGTGCCTCTATCAAGTAGAGCCACTGCAGTGATCCCTGGGGGTGAACTTTCTATTTCCCATCCACTCATCAAGATCTCTCTTGAAGAGGACCAGTGGGGTGCTCTGCTTGATATGTATGGAAAGTCTATTCCAGAGCATGGGCAGTCTCTGGGTTATGAACCTGTCACTCCAGCATGATGATCACCGTGTTTCACTGTTGCAGTCCTAACTAATGAGTTATCTGGCTCCCGGTAGCCCTCAATCGGCCAGAATACCAGAGGTAATTAAAAATTACATTGATTGTCGTCTGTTGTAAAGGACGTCAGGGTGTCCGATACAAAAGGAGGCAGCCGACGTCAATTCCTCAGTCTTCCTTGCTGCGGAGCCCGAAGCAGAAGCATTTCATGTATGAGTGCTGGTTGGCAGTATACCATTTTTGGTTATGACTACAAAGTTGAAGTCTACTACAGCTAAGTACCCTGTTGGGGATCCTCTTTTCTTGTTAACGAATGTCAGAAAAAGTTAATAATTGCCTTAACCTGTGGAAAGCAGATTCCCCATAGAGAGTTTCATTCCTATTGTATTGTTTGTTTAGGCCTTGACCATGACATTCCTAATTGTGATCTTTGTGCCTCCTTTAATCTGCTTACTATCCGTCGTCAGGCTAAGCTTTTAGCTAAGCATTTTGGAGTTTGGCCTAAGTTTGTCAGTATGGTGTCTGCCAATCTTCAGGCTTCGGATATCCCCATATCTCCAAGAAACTTAAGGATAAGGACCGTGATAGGCTTCAGAAAGTCAAGTCCCCGGATGATGGTAAGATGGTTGGTAATCGGGCGGTAGTCAGTGAGGCATCTTTGCAGCCCCTACAGTCCGGGGATTTACTACCGCAGGCCGCGATTGAGGCAATTTCAGAGTCCCTTAGGCCTTTGGCCTCCGCTTTGCCTTCCGACCTTTTGCCTGTCGCCTCTTCAGCTGGAGCCAGAGCCACTAAGCTGACTCCGGTGTCCTAGGCCTCCGTTCTGCGTGCAGACAGCAAGCTTTTTCCTTTGACCTCTACTGCGACTTCGGCGGTTGCCAGGCCTCCCGAGTCCTTCAGGCTTGCAGGTAAATCTTCCATTCGTAAGCCTGTGAAAAGGCAGGCTCCAGTTTCTTCTCCTTAATCGCAAATGGTTAAAATGGCTAATGACCTTTTGACTCTTATTAGGGGTTCTCAGCCTCCCCCTTCTAAAATGAGCAGGGATGTTTCTCCTGTGGCTTTGTCTTTTTCAGGTTCTGATTCTTCTAGCATTTCTACTAATGAAGAGGAAGTGTCTCAGGTTTTTTCTCCTTTTGAGGATTCAGATGCAGAGGAGTCCATCCCTTCTCCTTCTCCTCCCCCAGAGGATTTCTCTTTTGGTGATACTTTAAATACCCTCAGGGAACATTTTAAATGGGAAAGTCAGGATTATACCAAATCTAAGAAGCAGATTAGGGAGTTGCTAGATTTACCTCAGCATAAGCCTCTGTCTATTCCCCCATGATGTTTTTCTCGAAGATTCCTTGACTCCAAATTCAGTTCCTCCTGCTCCCAGGAAACCTGATGAGTACTGCAGAGTCCCTGATGCTCATTTTTTTCATTTCATGAACCCGTTAGCAGATCCGGAGGTTATTTCTCAAGGCAATAAAGGTGTTAAGGCCACTATTACCAGAAATCCTGTTAACTCTGACAGGGAATCTAGGAACCTTAATAGGTGGGGTAAAAAGGTTTATACCTCTGCCACTCTTGCGATTAGGGCTACCAATTGTCTTTTTTCATATGCTTAAGCACCAGCAGCACACCTTGGAGGCTATTAAGTCTAGGATAGCAAGTGTGCCCCTTTTGGCAGAGAGTAAAGACGTGCAGGATTTACTGAATTTTGCCAGTCTGGTCAATAAGCATTCTTTACATTGTGGGTTTTGACATTTTTGAAGCCTCCTGCAGGGCTACGGCTACTGGATCTGTTATTAGAAGGCACACTTGGCTCAGGGAACAGCCTCTTCCAGAATGTGTCAAGGCTGAGCTTTTGATGTACCTTTGCATAAGGACAGTCTGGCAGCAAAGCAGAGGAAGTGCTCAAGAAGATGGAGGATAAGGCCAAGTCCATGCAAACTGTTAAGGATTTTCTGCAAGTTCAACCTCCTCGCTTTAGCAGGAATTACCCTTCCAAGAGTTGGACCTTTCCTGACACCAGCATTCAATACCGTTCCAGAACAAGAGGTTAAAAATCTTCTAGGGGGCAGGCGGTTACCCCTCAAAGGTCTAAGCATTGGCAGGCTTCCACTTCCAAGGCGGGACGTTTGAAGCCTGTATCTCAATCAAAACACTCAATGACTTTATCCAACTTCTGCCTGTCCTTGCTTGCCTGGAGAGTCCTTTAGGGGGAAAGGTTGGCCCTTTTTGCAGATGTCTGGGCTTCTATCACGGACAACAAATGGGTGCTCAGAACAGTGTCTCTAGGGCACAAATTTTCTTTCCACACCTTTCCAACTCTCAAAGGATTCCTGGACGCTCTTCCAAACCAAAGGACAGAAGTTAGAAAAACAAATTTTGTCTGTGTTTCATCTGGGAGCAATAGAATCAGTTTCTGCTCAGCAGGTAGGCCAGGGCTTTTATTCCAGGCTTTTCCTAGTTCTAAAAAAAGAAGGCACCTGGTGTCCTATCCTAGATCTATACATTCTGAACTCTTTTTTATAGTAATTCCAAAGTTCAGAATGCTCACTCTGCATCATTTGCTACCAATGCTAGAAAAGGATTCCTGGCTGGTAACCTTGGATCTCAGAGGCTTATCTGCTCATCCCTATCAGGGAAAGTTGCAGGCAATTCAAGCAAATTCTCAGGAACAGCTGTTAAAGGATCTAGAATTCGTTAAGATTCTCCTCTCTTTCCTGGGTTACACTCTCAATGAGGAAAAATCGAAAATGGTGCCATCCAAGGAGATAACATTCCTTGGAGCGAGTCTGAACACAGCTGCCCAGATGATACATCTCACCCAGGAGAAGCAGACAACTCTTTCAGTTTACTTCAAGGACTTGGCAAGCCTGTCCCAGCTCCCTGCAAGGAAATACCTGCAAGCTCTGGGATACATGGCATTTTGCATTCTCATGATTCCATATGCAAGACTGCAAATGAGGAAATTGCAATGGTACCTCAAGAACATTTGATGTCAGCACACACAGGACCTGGATATGATGATTCCTCTGCTTTCATGTCTGCAGACAGAGTTTCTATGGTGGGCAGCAGCTTGTCTACAGAACAGAGGCATGCCTTTTCACCCAACTCCTGCCACTCAAGTTATTACTACAGACACATCAGACTATGCCTGGGGAGCACACCTCGATGGCAGATGCATACAGGTATGTTAGAATACCCAGCAGATGTACCTGCACATAAATCTAAAGGAATTGATAGCAGTTCAGCAGGCCTTACTAGCTTTCAATCATCTTCTTTCCCCAGGGGCCCTGCTCATCAGAGCAGACAACAACACAGTCATGCGGTGCATCAGCAAGCAGGGAGAGACTCATTCTTACCCCCTGTGCAGGCAGAGTATGACTCTCTGGTCCATAGCAGCATCCCGGGGCCTACATCTCCTAGCTCAGTTTCTCCCAGGAAGGCTCAATGTTTTGGCAGATCAGTTGAGCAAACAAATCCTGGATCCTCATGAGTGGCTGCTGAACAGAGCAGTCTTTTACAGCATCATTCAAACGTTGGGGCACTCCTCAGGTGGATCTTTTCTCCTCCCCAGACAACCATCTTCTGCCTCTTTTTTGCACTAGACAGCTTCACAGCAGAGCCTGGAAAGTGGATGCTCTGTCCTTCCCTTGGACACGGCTGTCAGTTTATGCCTTCCCTCTTCTTCCCAGATTATTATTGAAGACCAAGGACAAATGACCAAGGACTATTCTCATAGCTCCGGACTGGCCCAGACAGCATTGGTATCCACTGCTTCGCAGTCTCTCCCTATTTCCTCCTTGGCATCTTCCTCTGAAGCCAGATATTTTGGTTCAGGAAGGGGGAAACATTCTACATCCTCATCTTCAGTCTCACCATTTGGCAGCACGGCTCATTGTATGACTCCTTCCTTTACTTCTTCCCTTTCCCAGAAGGTGGTTGATGTGCTGAGGGAGGCCAGGAGGCCTAGAACTAGGAAGTCCATGTGCTGGCAAATGGGAAAGATTCTCTCATTGGATGCAGGCTAGAGGGGAATCTACTTCTCAGCCTACCCTTCCTCTGATCCTGGAATACCTGGCCGACTTGCCAGTGGTCTTTCTTTTTCCTGTATCAAGATCCATGCTTCAGCCATTTCAGCTCATTGTTCTTTTGAACAACCCATTTTCTCTCATCCCCTGATGAAAATGTTTCTCAGAGGTGCTTGCAACTTAAGACCTCCCAGAAGGGCACCTACTCCAGCCTGGGATCTTAATTTTGTTCTAGAGAAACTCACTCTTCCTCCTTTTGAGCCAGCGGCCACTGCAGATTTAAAGTTTCTCTCTTGGAAGACTGTCTTCCTGTTGGCTATAATTTCAGCAAGGAGGGTTTCAGAGCTGCAAGCTTTGATAGCTATGGGAACCCTTTCTTGCAGATAAGATAGGGTCTCTCTGAGAATCAACCCCTCCTTTATGCCTAAGGTGGTGTCTAGCCTGACTTTTTATCAGTCCATACACCTTCCTACCTTCTTTCCTAATCTTCGAAATAGAGGTGAAAGGATCCTACATTCTCGTGATGTGCACAGACAGCTCAGGTTTTACCTGGACAGGACTAAAGACCTTCGGAAATCAGCAGTTATTTGTCAGTTTTGCCCCTGGAGCTAGGAGGAAGGCTATTTCTAAGCAAACCATTTCTAAATGGATTGCACATTGTATTACTTTATTCCTTTCATGGCAAGGCTCCTCCTCAAAGGGTTTAGGACCCACTCAACTAGAGCAGCTTCCACTTTTGCAGCCTTTCTAAGGGGTGTCTCTAGTAAAGACATTTTTGAGGCTGCCACATGGTCTTCTGTTCACACTTTCACAAAACATTATAATTTGCCTTTGTTTTCCAAGGCAGGGTTTGCCACTGCTGTGTTGCAGGGCACCATCTCCAACCCTTGATTCTGTTGGTTCCTCCTCTCTTTTATCTGGGCTTTGGTAATCAACCCATTAGTTGGGACTGCAACGTGAAACACGATGAACGTAGTACAGTTGTGTACACTTACCATAAATGTAGATGTTTGAGTGTATTCACTGTTGCAGTCCTGGTTTCCCTCCCTCCTTCCCCCTTTCTTGGGCCTCTCCTATTCTCTTTTCCTGAGGTACAGGCTAAAGTTGTTATTTGCCAAAATAGTTTTTGGTTTAAGCCTTATTTTCTGGGGGCTCCTGACATGGCAAGAAAGACTGAGGAAGTGACGTTGGGTGCCTCCTTTTGTATCGGACGCCCTGACGTCCTTTGCAACCGACAACAGCCAATGTCTTTTTTACTTACCTTTGGTATTCTGGCTGATCGAGGGCTACCAGGAGCCGGATGACCCATTAGTTAAGACTGCAACAGTGAATGCACTTGAACATCTACATTTATGGTAAGTGTATACGACTGTACTTTCTGTTGATTGTGGTAGTGAGGATGAGGTCTCTGGAGTGTGTGGTGCAGATGGATTTGAATTTCTTTAGATGTAGCATTTCTGACAGGGCTGGGTCAGACATGGCTTTGTAAGTCTAGCAGAGATTGCCTTTTGGGGATAAACTCTTGGCTAGGCTTGTAAGGGTCTCAGGGCCATTAGCCTAGTAACCTCCTATGATCCTACGTTTTTCTAACATACTCTTTATGGGTCTGTATTATATAAACAAAAGTTTATAAAATCGAACGCTGTAAACAGTGAAAATGCCGAACTTTGAACCTTTTATTGTGGGGGGCTGTGTCCCCCACATCACCTGCTAATTATATATACCGCCGAGGTCGCACTGCAGTGAGGAAAGGGCAAACATCCCGATCTTCACTGTAGTGCGATCTCTCAAAAAACTGATTAATGAGCAGCATTTTCACATATACAGCCGTTCGATATTTTGAACTTTCATTCTTCTAATAGGAACCCCTCTTTACTGCGTTTTATTCGCATTTGTTCATGTTTTATTGTTGATCCTTGATCAATTTCCAAATATTTATACACTCCTCCTTACTCAAATTCTTTTGCATCACAGTCTTGTCCCAAACTGATGATTTCTTGGTGCTGCAGTTTTCCTGCTTTATCGGTTGCTTTTGTGCATTTATCAAGACCAAATGACATTCTTCTATCATTTGAAAAAGTTTTGACAACTTGCAGTTGTATTTTCAGTTCCTCATCTGATGACCTATACAGTTTCAAATCATCGACAAAGAGAAGGTAAGAAGTCTTTACACTTTGTTGTTTTCTAAGAGCCAAATTATAACCGTGGCCTAAGCTGTTAAATAGACAGCTTAATGGGTTAAGGGCAAGACAGAATAGTAGCGGTCACAGTCACCCTGGAATGTCCCCCTTTGAATTTTTATCTCTGGAATAATAATGTGATGTCCTTCATGGATGCATCTGCAGTCATAACAAATGGGTTGTCCTGTCGTCAGGCAGCCCTTCGGTCGGCCGGATTCCAAAGTCTGGGTCCGGCCGCTGATGTCGCACTCCACCCGACGTCATCTCTGCTGGTCTTGGTATAAAGGCATCAGCCGCGCCATTTTCCTCAGTCTTTCTTGCCGCGTGGCGCCCGAAGCAGAAGCTGTTCGCAAGTGCCGGTCGGTCAGATCCAGAGATTACTACTACCGAATACTACTTCGAAGACTTCTAAAAAGCTAAGTACCCCGTTGGGGACTCTTTCTTGCCTCAGCCGATGTCAGAAAAAGTCAATAACTGTTTAACTTGTGGGAAACAAATACCTCATAAAGATTTCCACTCTTACTGTTTGCCTTGCTTAGGCCCAGACCACGACGTAGCAGCCTGTTCGGCCTGTGCTTCCTTCAACCGACGAACGCTTAGGCGTCGGTCGGAGTTTGCTGAACAGTTTTTCGGCTCAGATTTTGCGTACATTATGCCGTCGGATCCTCCGACTACCCAAATTGTTAAAAAACGCAAAGAAAAGGACCGACACTCGCGGCCCGCGGATTCGGCCGAAACCACGGTTAAGCAAGCCGCGAGTGTCTCGGTTTCGGCCGAAACCGAGAAAACTGGTCAATCTTCAGCCGAATCCATGACTACTACTGAGGCTCCTGCTACCTTACCTGAATCAGCCTCAGAAATTTTGCCTACAACTGTGGTTCCTAGTGATTTATCAGACACCATCCCTTTGGATGTCTCTACCCCAGCACGTGGTGCTGCTAGGCCTCCTGCAGCCATGTCTATTAAGGCCTTTGCCAGGGCTAAAGCAGCCAAATCTGCTAAATCAGTGCCTGTTAAACCCCCCTCACACAGGCCTACTTCTAGTTCACAAATACTTACTCTGGCAGAAGATTTAATATCCCTAATTAGGGGATCCCAATCTCACCCAGACAGGGCCTCTCAGCCCCCAGAAAAGACACCTAGAGCAGAGCCCCCCCGAGCCTGTGTCCTCTGATGATTCTGTGGATGACTCAGACATTACAGACCAGCCAGAGGCTCCTTTTTCCAATTATGAAGATTCCGATGCTGAAGAATCCATTCCAGCTGCCTCTCCACCAGAGGAATTCTCTTTTGGGGAAACCTTACATGCCATGAGAGAACAATTCCAATGGCAGGGACAAGACTTCTCAGATTCAAGAAAAAGGCTTAGGACTTTTCTGCACTTACCACAACACAGGCCCTTAGCTATACCTCCTCTTCTGCCTGTTGTGGACGATGCATTTAATGATGTCTGCACTGCACCTGACTCTTTACCTCCAGCCCCGGCCAAACCAGATAGATTTTACAGAGTGCCAGACACTCATCACCACCTATACAAGGCCCCACTTGCAGACCCCGAAACTATATCCCAGGGGCCTAAGGCAGTAGCCTCGACCACAGCAAAAAACCCTATTCCCTCTGAAAGGGAATCCAGGTCCTTAGAGAGATGGGGAAAAAGTCTACACCTCTGCTACACTCTCAGCTAGAGCTTTAAACTGTCAGTTTCACATGATCCAATACCAAGAGTTTATGCTTGATCAGTTAATTAAAAAGCTGTCCCCTGATGAATCTCTAGATAAGAAATATGTATTAGAAATGGTGAATAACATCCAACAGGTTAGTAACCATTCCTTAAAATGTGGCTATGATGCACTGGAGGCTTCATTTAGATCAGCCATGACTGGCACAGTGATAAGAAGGCATGCATGGTTGAAAGAACAGGTCTTACCGGATCATGTTAAAGCAAAGCTATTAGATGCTCCTATGGATAAGGCCAGTCTATTTGGGGAACCTGCCCAGCAGGTAATGAAGAAAATGGAAGAAAAGGCAAAATCTGTACAAACAGTTAAAGATTTCTTACAGGTTCAGCTCCCAAGGTTTAGCAGGAACTGGCCTGCCAAAAATTGGTCCTTTCCTGACTCCTCAAGATCCCAAAGGGGCAGGAATAGACGCTCTAGGGGCAGAAATCAATCCAGAGGAGGTGCCTACAGAGGACGACAGTGGCAAGGCAATAACCGAGGCACAGACACAACCACTGCCACTGCAACAGGACAATCACAGTGACTTGGCTCTGACTCCGCCTACCAGGGAGCAAATAGCAGCACCATTAGGCGGAAAGTTAGCCTTATTCTCAAAAAATTGGCACTATATCACAAAAGACAAGTGGATTTTGCAAACCATAGACCAAGGCTACGGTTCCACTTCCACACCTTACCAGTAAAAGAGGAATGCCAAACCTGCCTCCAAATCAAAAATAGAAGCTCTACAGCAGATAGCGGAATTAACAAAGATGAGAGCTGTGGAAAGAGTACCAATAACAGAACAGGGCAAAGGATTCTACTCCAGACTCTTCCTAGTGCCAAGAAAAAAGAAAAACTGGAGACCTATTCTCGACCTGTCCATCTTAAACACATACATCATTGTCCCAAAATTCAAAATGCTGACCCTCCAGCAACTTCTTCCCATGCTGGGCAAGGAGTGTTGGCTGGTAACTCTAGATCTCAAGAAGGCATACCTGCACGTCCCCATTCGACCAAATTGCAGAAGATACCTCAGATTTCTTGCAGGATCAGAGCATTATCAATTCTCAGCATTGCCCTTTGGCTTATCTACTGCGCCCAGAGTATTCACAAAATGCCTGGCATCAGTAATCGCTCACTGCAGAGTACAGGGAATCCAAATTTATCCATACCTGGACGACTGCCTGTTACAAGCGGACAACAAAAGCAAGCTGACAACAGATTTACAAAGGGTAATTTACTTGCTACAAGCCCTGGGATACACAGTCAATTTACAAAAATCAAGGCTGATACCATCCCAAACAAGAACTTTCTTGGGCGCGGAATTGGACACAGTAAAACAAATGGCATTCCTAACTGCAGAAAAACAAAAAGAGCTCCCTCTCTACTTCTTGGCATTAACAAAGCAGAACAAACTAACAGCAAGAAAAGTTCTGCAGGCCTTGGGCTTCATGGCATCATGCATAATCTTGGTCCCACATGCCAGACTGCATATGAGAAAGTTACAGTGGTACCTAAAGAATTTATGGTTTCAACACAGGCACAGCTTAGAAACACCAAATACCACTAATCCCATGCCTCAAACAGGAGTTCCTATGGTGGGCTCAAGCATGCCAGTCAAACCCAGGCTTACCCTTCCACAACTTTCGAGCAAGCCAAACCATCACAACGGACGCCTCAGACCTAGGATGGGGGGCGCACATGCTGGACAAATGCGTACAAGGACTGTGGACTCAGGACCAGCTGCACCTACACATAAACCAAAAAGAAATGCTGGCAGTAAAACTGGCAATCCAAATCTTCAGACCATTCCTCAAAGAAGGCCATTTGATGATAAGGACAGACAACACCACAGTCATGTGGTACATCAACAAACAGGGAGGCACTCATTCATACCCCCTATGCAGAATGACTTTGGACCTTTGGAATCTGGCTCTCAGCTACAACATCCAGTTACAGGCAATATTTGTACCGGGAAAAGAGAACACCCTAGCAGACATTTTAAGCAGAACCACCTCAGATGCTCACGAATGGATGCTACACCCGGACATCTTCAAGGCCATCACAAAGAAATGGGGAATGCCACAAATAGATCTATTCGCTTCCCCTCTCAATCACCAGCTCAAAAAATTCTGCACAAGGACATTCCACCCACTTGCATGGAAGGTGGACTCCCTATCCTTCAGCTGGAAAGGCCTGACAGCATATGCATTTCCACCTCTTCCCTTGATGCACAAGGTACTACTGAAAATCAAAGAGGAACGTCCAAGGATAATTCTGATAGCTCCGAACTGGCCAAGACAACACTGGTACCCATTGCTGAGAAGCATGTCTCGGGAGAAAATGTGGTCAATACCCCTGATGCCTCTGATGTTAACTCAGAACAACTACAACATCATACATCCCAACCTAAAAACCTTGCAACTGACTGCCTGGAACATCACATAGCAGCAACTAACCCAGACCTTTCTCAAAGGGTTAAAGACATTATCCTTGAAGCCCGCAGACCTTCAACAAGAAGGAACTATGCAGGAAAATGGAAAAGGTTCGTCATTTGGAGTACTGAAAGAGGAAAAGATGTGTCGAACATAGATATTGCTAACATTCTGGAGTACTTGGCAGAGCTTCTACATACAGGCCTGTCCTATTCCTCCATCAAGATACATGCATCAGCTATTTCAGCAGAATACAGCTTTGATCCGCCTGTCTTTTCACATCCTCTACTCAGGCAGTTCCTCAGAGGGATCAAGAATGTAAAACCTCCTAGGAAACCACCATTACCAGCATGGGACTTGAACTTTGTACTAGAAAAGTTGACACTCCCTCCGTTTGAACCAGCAGCAACAGCAGATCTTCAACACCTGTCATGGAAACCTGCTTTCCTACTGGCTATTACTTCAGCAAGGAGGGTTTCAGAACTACAGGCCTTAATGGCAGTGCAACCTTTCCTAATCTTCCATCAAGATAGGGTGTCCATGAGAACTAATCCTACATTTATGCCTAAGGTGGTATCCAGAGTGTCTTTAAACCAGGCAATCCACCTACCTACCTTCTTTCCCAATCCACAAAACAGAGGTGAAAGAATGCTGCATACCTTGGATATACATAGACAGTTACGCTACTACCTGGACATAACCAAAAGTAACAGAAAAACTGACCAGCTTTTTGTAGCCTATGCAACAGGAAGGGAAGGAAAAGCAATTTCCAAACAGACAATCTCCAAATGGATAGGAAATTGCATAAGATTCTGTTACTCCTACCATGGAAAACCAATTCCACAGAACATAAGACCTCATTCTACAAGTGCTACAGTCACTACCACAGCTTTCTTACGAGGAGTGGCAACCAAGGACATTATCGAGGCGGCTACTTGGACCTCCGTGCATACATTTGCCAAGCATTATAATCTACCTCTATATTCTAGATCCCGAGCAGGGTTTGCCACTGCTGTACTGCAAGGGATCCTAACTGCACCATAATTTTTATCCCTCCTCCCCTAGTTTGGCTATGGTATTCTACCCATTTGTTATGACTGCAGATGCATCCATGAAGGACATAGTACAGTTTTGTACCTACCATAAATGTAGATGTCCGAACTGGATAGCATCTGCAGTCAGATTACCTCCTCCTTCCCCTCTGGGGTACCCCTAGGGTATTTACCCTCCTAATAGCTAGCTGGGGGGGGGTCTCTTATGGTGTATTTGTTTTGTATATATGTACATACATGCTTATTTTTTGTGTTTGCCTTCTACTATTTTGGAAACATTGGCATTTATCCAAAATTTAGCTTTCCAAGAGGGCAATTGGCATCTGGGGCAAGAAACACTGAGGAAAATGGCGTCAGCTGATGCCTTTATACCCGAAGACCAGCAGAGATGACGTCGGGTGGAGTGCGACATTAGCCGAAGCCGGACCCAGACTTTGGAATCCGGCCGACCGAAGGGCTGCCTGACGACAGGACAACCCATTTGTTATGACTGCAGATGCTATCCAGTTCGGACATCTACATTTATGGTAGGTACAAAACTGTACTTCCTTTATCATGGCTTAATTGCAAGGTCTGCCACTCTTTCATGGTCACTGTAATGAAGTCGATCAGTGTAGGGTGTATCTTGTACCTTTTTAAGCACTCTTATCCATGAATGTGGGATACTGTGAAATGCTTTTTTGTAGTCACTCCATGCCATACTTAAATTCTTCCCCTTTTTGCAGTTCTCCACTATGACTCCAACAGTAAATGATCCTTTGTTCCATATGACTTTCTTTTATTGCCCTTTTGATCTGTTGCCATAATTGAGTTTTCTTCTAAACGACTATAGACTGTCGGCATCAATTCCAGTGTATAGTTTATATGTCGTCGGAAGGCAAGCTGTTGGTCTATAATTTTTAGGGAAGCTTGCAGGCTCACTCTTAAGTAGGAGCATTATTTTTCCTGTTGTTGGCCTGGTTGGTGTTTGTTCGGGGTGCTTATATAAATAGTTCTTACTCATGGCTAAATCTTCATGGAAAGATGTTAATGCTTTTAACCAGAAGTTAGGTACTGCATCTGGGCCTGGTTTTCTATTTTGAGGCTTTTCTTAAGTTTATTTCAATCTCTCTGGCTGTTAGTTCATCCCATTTCATATCCTGTTCATTTAAACGTCTTGTTCTTGCTTTTACTACTTCTATCCATTTAGCATCTTTATGTTCCACAGGATCTTTATAAATACTTCTCCAAAATGTATCATCATCTTTTTTTGGTGGTCTTTCAATTCCTTTTACCTTGTTTCCCAATTTTCTATAAAACATTTTGGGTCATCAGTAAATTGCTTATTTTTAACTTTTCCTTTATATATTTCTGCGTATCTTTTGTGTTCCCCAACTGTGTTGAGACTTTTAGTTTTTTTTGAGACTGTGCATGATAGATCTTGATCTGATGTTCATCATGCATACAGCTGCAGTCATAACAGATGGGTTTTCCTGCCATCAGGCGGGTCCTCAGTCGGCCGAATTCCAAAGTCTAGGTCCGGCGTTGGATGTCGTCGCCTCTTCCCTGACGTCAGTGCGACAGGGGTATAAAAGAACCAGCCAACGCCATTTTCTTCAGTCTTTCTTGCCGCGCGGTGCCCGAAGCAGAAGCCGTTCGCAAGTGCCGGTCGGCCAGCTCCTGAGATTACGAATATTTTTCAACCGAAGTCTACTTGAAAGCTAAGTACCCCGTTGTGGAAACTTTTCTTGCCTCAGACCGATGTCAGACAAAGTTAATAATTGCATTTCATGTGGGAAGCAAATACCGCATAAGGATTTTCATTCCCTCTACATTCCTTGCTTAGGCCCAGACCACGATGTCTCGGCCTGTCGTTTTTGTGCTACATTCAACAGACGCACTATTAAGCGTCGGGCGGAGTTCGCCCAACACTATTTTGGCAAAAAGTTTAATTACATTATGTCGTCGGATACTCCGACTCCAGTTTTGAGTAAAAGACGCAAAGATAAGGACTGACATACGAGGTCCACGACTTCTACCGACACCACGCTAAAGCCGACTACAGGTGGTCAGGTTCTCAGCGAGGTGCCTACGCAGCCCCTGACTACCGATGACACTTCATTGGCAGTGTCTTCTGTGCCTGAGGTCGCAGGCTCTTCGGCCCACACCCCGACTACAGATACCGAAGCCACTCTTGGTGGTGAAACTCAGAGTTTAGACAGGCCTGCCACCTCTCAAGGTGTCTTCAGGCCGCCGCCTTCTTTTTCCATCAAGGCTTTCACTAAGTCTAAAGCAGCCATGCATACTAAAAGACAAGCTCCACAGGGCCCCTCTCAAGGCCCCATGCCTAAAAAGCAGATGCTCAAAATGGCTGAGGATTTGATTACTCTTATCAGGGGTTCTCAACCCCCCCCCCCCCCCCGGACAAAAGGCCCAGAGCGGAGGAAGAATCCCCTTCCTTGGACCAGGCCTCCATTATTTCAGAACATTCTGAAGACCAGGAACATTCCCTTTTGAAGATTCTGATGCAGAGGTGTCCATTCCCTCTGTCTCCCCCCATGAGGATTACTCTTTTGGGGAAACCTTACATACCTTGCGGGAACACTTCCACTGGGAAGGCCAGGAGTACTCAGACTCCAAGAAAAGGCTTAGGGATTTCCTCTTGCTCCCTCAGCACAGGCCTCTGGCTGTACCTCCTGTCTTAGACATACTAGATGATGTGTATTCGGAGGCCTGCCTTAATCCAGATTCTTTACCTCCAGCTCCAGTCAAGCCTGACAGTTATTACCGGGTTCCTGATTCACACCAATTCCTATACAAAAGCCATGCGGCTGACCCAGAAACTATTTCACAGGGTCCCAAGGGAATTAAGGCCTCCACTGCTAAAAATCCATTACCTTCAGAGAGAGATTCCAGAGCTTTAGAATGGTGGGGGGAAAAAGGTGTACACCTCGGCCACCTTAACCATGAGGGCGTTAAACTATCAGTTCCATATGTTAAAGTACCAACAGTTTCTGTTATCACAGTTGAAAAGCAAAATGTCACAACCTGAACAACCAGACTTGAAGGAGTTGCAGGATTTGTTACATAGTGCAGAGCAAGTAGGTAAACATACCTTGCAATGTGGTTTTGATGCTTTAGAGGCCTCATGTAGAGCTGCTGTTACAGGATCAGTCATACGTAGACATGCTTGGCTCAAAGAGCAAACCTTACCAGATCATGTCAAAGCTAAATTACTAGATGCACCTCTTCAAAAAGATGTATTGTTTGGTGTTAAAGCTGAGGAGGTATTAAAGAAAATGGAGGAAAAGGCAAAATCAATGCAAACAGTGAAAGATTTCTTACAGGTACAACCTCCACGTTTCCGTAGAAATTGGCCTTCAAAAATTGGTCCTTTCCAGCCACGGACAGACCCCAAAGAGGTAGATACAGGCGCCCGAGGGGGAGAGGGCAATCTCAAGGATCGTTTAGAGGCAGACAATGGCAAGCACCTACACAAAGAGGTGGTGAGGATAGTTCACAGCCATTCAGAAAGCAGAACCAATGACTTTCCTCTTTGCATGCCAAGCAAGGCTCAAATGGCAGCACCTTTAGGTGGAAAACTGGCATTATTTTCGAAAAATTGGCATATTGTCACAAAAGACAAATGGATCCTGGACATTATAGACAGAGGCTACAGATTCCACTTTCACACCCTTCCAAAAATGAGAGGCATGCCAAACCTGCCACACAATCAAAGGGCAGAGGCACAAAAACAAATTTCAGATCTCATGGACATGAAAGCTATTCAAGAGGTACCTGCACAAGAACAGGGTCAAGGTTTTTATTCCAGACTATTCCTGGTACCAAGGAAGGGCAAAGATTGGAGACCTATTTTGGACCTATCCATCCTAAACACTCGTGCCAAAATTCAAGATGCTCTCGTTACAGCAGCTTCTTCCCATGCTGGGCAAGGAGTCTTGGCTGGTAACATTGGACCTCAAGGAGGCATACCTGCATGTCCCAATCAGACAAGATTGCAGAAGATACCTCAGATTTCTTGCAGGTTCAACCCATTATCAATTCTCTGCATTGCCCTTTGGCTTATCTACTGCGCCCAGAGTGTTCACGAAATGCCTGGCATCAGTAATTGCCTACTGCAGACTTCAAGGGATACAAATATACCCATATTTGGACGACTGCCTGATCCAAGCGGACAGCAAGCACATACTTCTGAAACATCTGGCGTTTGTAATAATGTTGTTGAATTCTCTGGGATACACAGTCAGCAAAAAGAAATCAAGGATAATACCCTCTCAAACAATAATTTTCCTGGGTGCCAGCTTGAATACGAATACCCAGATGGCCTACCTCATGCCAGAGAAACAAGGGCAACTAACTCAATACTTCAAAAAACTGGCAACTTTCACCAGGCTGACTGCAAGGAAAATCTGCAGGCTCTGGGATTCATGGCATCTTGCATCCTACTAATACCATGTGCAAAGCTGCATATGAGGAAACTTCAATGGTACCTAAAAAACCTATGGTCTTAACACAGCCACAGTTTGGAAACAATAATACCACTGATTCCATGTCTTCAAAAGGAATTTCTGTGATGGGCTCAAGCATGCCAAAGAAACACAGGCCTCCAGCAAATCAAGTCATCACAACAGACGCCTCGGACTACGCCTGGGGGGCGCACATGATAGATCGGTGCATTCAGGGCAAATGGTCCCAAAAAGAAAAGCACCTACACATCAATCAAAAGGAAATGCTAGCAGTAATAAATGCTATTATAGCTTTCAAAGACCTTCTGCATCCAGGCCAGCTATTGATAAGGACAGACAACACCACAGTAATGTGGTACATAAACAGGGAGGAACCATTCATACCCCCTATGCAGGCTAGCCATGTCTCTTTAGAACATGGCTCTGGAATTACAAATCGAACTTCAAGCACAGTAACTGCCAGGCAAGGAAAACACGCTGCAGACGACCTAAGCAGAAATATGACAGATCCACACGAATGGAAGTTGCATCCTCAAGTTTTTACAAAGATAATTCAGGCATGGGGAAGGCCAGACATAGATCTCTTTGCCTCCCACAGAAATCACCAATTGGCAAAATTCTGCTCAAGGACATTTCATCCACAGGCCTGGAAAGTGGACGCACTCTCTTTCAGTTGGACAACAATGACAGTTTATGCCTTTCCACCTCTTCCTCTACTGCCCAAAGTTCTATTAAAAACCAGAGCGGACAGACCAAAGATGATTCTCATTGCTCCAGACTGGCCAAGACAACACTGGTACCCACTCCTGAGGAGCCTGACGCATTCCCCACCATGGATCCTGCCTCTAATGCCTCTTCTACTGACTCAGCACAACTTCAAAACTCTTCACAGTCAGCTGAAAACACTCAATCTAGCCGCATGGAAGATTCCTTAAATTCACAACAGACCCTACTCTCCAAGGAGGTGCAGGATGTCATTTTTTCTACTAGAAAAGCCTACTCCGCAAAATGGAAACGGTTTTGTGCCTGGAATGAGAAAAAGGGTCAGAATCCTGGAATACTGAATTTACCTCAAATATTACAGTACCTAGCTGAGATGCTAAGCAGTGGACTTTCATTCTCCTCCATCAAAATCCATGCCTCAGCCATTTCTGTAGAATACAACACTGATCCTCCTTTATTCTCTCACCCCCTCTTAAGACAGTTCCTCAGAGGGGCTAAGAATATAAAACCCCCAAGGAAACAACCAGTGCCTGCTTGGGACCTCAATTTCATTCTAGAAAAACTGACCTTGCCTCCTTTTGAGCCAGCTGCTTCAACAGAACTGCAATATTTGTCCTGGAAAACAGCCTTCCTTCTGGCTATCACCTCAGCTCGCAGGGTTTCGGAACTACAAGCCCTCATGGCTGTGCAGCCTTTCATCATTTTCCATCAGGACAGAGTTTCCTTACGAACCAATCCTTCCTTTATGCCAAAGGTAGTATCCAGGGTAGCCTTGAATCAGGCTATCCACTTACCTACCTTTTACCCTAATCCTCAAAATAAAGGGGAGAGACTACTACATTCCTTGGACATTCACAGACAGCTATGTTGTTATTTGGACAGTACAAAGCCTTTCAGAAAATCAGAGCAACTCTTTGTATCCTATGCTACAGGAGCTCAAGGGAAGCCTATTTCCAAACAGACAATCTCAAAATGGATAGCCCACTGCATACGCTTTTGTTACTCTTTTCATGGTAAAACTGTACCTGCAGGCATCAGATCTCACTCCACAAGGGCCACAGCTACCTCTGCAGCTTTCCTCAGGGGGGTTCCTATCAAAGATATTTTGGAAGCAGCCACTTGGAGTTCTGTACATACTTTCTCCAAGCACTACCACCTTCCATTATACTCCAAATCTAGAGCAGGCTTTGCCACTGCAGTCTTGCAGGGCATTCTGGCTCTTCCTAGTTCCACCTAGTGCCTTACACACCTTTTTTAGCTTTGGGATTCGACCCATCTGTTATGACTGCGGCTGTATGCACGATGAACATAATACAGTTTTGTACCTACCATAAATGTAGATGTTCGAGTGCTAATACAGCTGCAGTCCAGGTTTCCCTCCCTCATTCCCGTCTTGGGACAGGCCTAATGGCTAACACCTCCTCATACTACCTAATTGGAGTATCCTTTTATGGTGTATTTGCTTGCAACTACTGTTTTTTGATTATATTGCATTGCATTATTACATAAATTTATGTATTGCCTTCCTTCTGGGGGCACCTGACATCTGGGGCAAGAAAAACTGAAGAAAATGGCGTCGGCTGGTTCTTTTATACCCCTGTCGCACTGACGTCAGGGAAGAGGTGACGACGTCCGACGCTGGACCTAGACTTTGGAATTCGGCCGACCGAGGACCCGCCTGACGGCAGGAAAACCCATCTGTTATGACTGCAGCTGTATTAGCACTCGGACATCTACATTTATGGTAGGTACAAAACTGTATTTTCTAATACTGCATATTCCTTTTATCACGTCTGTCTCAGTATTTTTGTTGATCTGTTCCCTCTTCTGTACTCTTCTAACAATGACAGTTCTTGTCTTAGTTGCTTTATACTTTTTTCTGTTCGATCCTTCCATGATGGTATTCTGTTTCTCCCTCACTATCCTGTTTTCTTGTGGTAGAACTTTTTCAGTTATTAATTTAGCTGCACAGTAATATATCCTGTTCTGTTACATCTCATGGATCTCTGTGGACAGTCCTAATTATTGTGTTTGTTTTATTAAACTTCTGACTTTTGGGATTTTATTGACCTTCTGCAGTCTCTTTTTTTCATTGTTGATCTTAATATGTTTATGTATCTCTATTAAGTCAAGCAACTCTTTTGGCAGCTCGTTTTCTTCTAAACTGTGTGAGCATTTTTTTTGTTTTCCATTTCCTACGGGCATTCTATAGAAAGTTCTATTCCATCTTCCTGTGGCACATTCTTTTCAATTTCCTCCTGTGCCATCTATTGCTCTGTCACATGAGAACTCACTCGCCTATCACTCCTC
This sequence comes from Protopterus annectens, assembly GCF_019279795.1. NCBI lineage: Eukaryota > Metazoa > Chordata > Ceratodontiformes > Protopteridae > Protopterus > Protopterus annectens. Next base: position 780,283,247 of record NC_056746.1, on the reverse strand, counting down.
AACATTAACTGTCAGACTTTCCACATTTTCCTGTGCAGTCCCTTGCCGTCCAGCTTCAAGTGAATCTTCATACCTGTTTCCTGTGGAAGGCTGCAAAATATCTTCATTTGACCCCTGACCAATTATTTCCCATTCTATTGGTTTCCCCTTAAGTTTGAGTTCCATTGCCCTAACCTTTTGTGGTGCTTTCTAAATTAGATTTTCTACACTGAATCCTTAATTTTGGAGATGCTCAATAACCTCAGTTTCTATTTCTTAAACTCCTCCATTACTGATCTCCTTTTCCTCTTTGTCTTCTTATTTTTTCTATTGTAAAGTTTTCCATGTCCGGATTCCTTTGCCTGTATTTCTCTTCAAATGTCTTTGGTACTGCTGTTTTTGTATTGATTAGTTTTGCTTTTCCTTTGCTTATTACACCATATTAACTCTCTCTTTCTTTCCAATGTCCATATTTAGTTTCATAGTTTAGTACTAGGCTATCTGCCCTGGGGCATTTATAAGCCTAGCCCTAGTGATGTGGCTTTCGCCACCCCATGTAGTGGTACTAGAGTGTACAGAATAGATTTAGAATACTGTGCCTTTGTCTATTAGTGACACATTGAAGACCCCCTTACTTATTAAAATTAGTTTACTGTGCCTCTGTCTAGTAGTGACACAGGGATGACCCCCGGGGTAAACCTATGATCTCCCATCCACTCGTCAAGATTTCTCTTGAAGAGAGTCAGTGAGGGGCTCTGCCTAACATGAACTGGGATTCTGTTCCAGAGTATGGGAAGCCTCTGAGTTATGAATCTGTCCCTCCAGCATGTCCTATTCATATTTGTGCTGAGGTTTAAATCTTTAGCTCTCGTGGTTCTAATGGATTTGGATTTTTTGAGGTGGAGCATGTCCATCAATTCCTGGTTGGACATGGCCTTATACGTCAGGCACAGATCACCTCTAAGCAGGCGGTATGCTACTGAATAGAGCTGGAGTTTCTTTAGCCTGGCAGCATATGACATATGTTGGAGACCCTTGATCCTTTTGGTGAGGTACTTCTGGGGTCTCTCGAGCTTTTGTAAGTGCCGGGTGAGGTACATACCAAATGGGGCATTGTACTCAATCATGGGGCTGATAAGGGAGGAGTATAGGGGTACAATGACCTCCTTTGATCTGGATGTGAACCCCTTCATGATAAGGTGGGCAAGGTAGAAAGTCTTTCTAACCACTTTGGCAACGTGGGTGTCAAATGAGAGGTCACTATCGACTTGGGTACACAGGTCTCTGATTACTTTTTCTGTACTCAGTGGGTTACTGTCTGTCATAATTTGTGGGTACTTTGTTTTTCCCAAAGGGGATGACTATACATTTCTTGGCATTCAGTTTAAGGCCATGATTCCGGCACCATTTGTCTGTTTCGGTGAGGCCTTTCTGTAAGATGTGTGTGTCAGCTGGTGTATAGACTATGGCGCCTAGTTTGCAGTCATCTGCGAACTTTGTCAGCCACAACTCTCCCATGTTTGCTTTCACATCTGAGAAGTAAATGCCGAACAAGAGGGGTCCCAGGACAGAGCCCTGTGGGACACCACTTGTGACTGGCTTTGAGTCTGACATGGCTCCCGCAATTTTGACTTTATGGGTTCTGTTCTTTAGCCAGTTTGCAACCCATCTTGTGACATATGGATTTACATTTAAGCTGTTGAGCTTGTCTATGATGCCTGAGTGGGGTATTGTGTCGAAGGCTTTAGCCAAGTCCAGGTAGGCTGTATGGACTGCTTTGCCCTCATCAATGGCTCTAGTGACTGTTTCGAAAAAGTCAACCAGGTTCAAAAGGCAGGATCTGCCCTTTACAAAGCCGAACTGGGTGGGATCGAGTGTCTGTAGGTCCCCAATGTCGCTGTTTATGAGTTCCATAATCATTCTTTCCATAGCTTTGCAGACCAGGCTGGTTAAGCTTATGGGGCGGTAGTTCCCAGCGTCTGTAGCGGAGCCTCCTTTGTGGAGTGTGGGACCACTGTTGTTGTACGCCAGTGTTCAGGTACATATCCTGTAGTAAGGCTAAGGTTAAATAGCATTTTTATATGCTGGTTTAGCTCCTCTTAGAGTTCACGTATCATGCAACCGGGGATACCATCAGATCCCATTGATGCTGTGTTTTTTGCTTTGCTGAGGGCGGCTCTCACCTGGACATCTGAGATGACAGGGAGGTTACATTCAGCTGGGATAAGTATTTCTTCTTTTGGGGGTGAGGGAGGGGAGAAATTTGCACTGAACCTGTCTGCCAGAATGTTGGCAATATCTGTTGGTTCGGTGAATTTTTTGTCATTGTGTACTAACTCTGAGCATATCTGAGGGTTTCCGCCCAGGTTTCTAACATAACTGAAGAATGCCTTGTGGTTATCTTTAGTGTCCTTGGCGATTTTTCTCTCAAAGTTAGCCTTGGATGTTTTTATGAGAGAACGTAGCTTTCTACTAGTGCTGATCAGAGATGCCTTCCCTTTATGGGATTTTGCTCTGTCTTGCAGTAGCTTCCTTCTTTTGTTATGCAATTTGTTTATGGCTGGGGTCCACCAGACAGGACGCTTTCCCTTGGTGGAGAGGGTCTTCGTTTTATTTGGGATTGCACGATCCATGCATTCTTGGAGATGTCCGTAGAAAGCATTTGTGAAGGATTCAGCATTGTGGGATGTGGTTTCCATTGGCCCAGTGGGCTTAAATGATACCATCTCAGTCTTAAGAAGTGTAAAGTCTGCTTTTGAGAAGTTTTTCACTGTAGTCTTTTGTGCTGGGGGTGGAGGTGGAATATGTATATCCAGGGTGATTAGTTTGTGGTTAGATCTCACTAGTGAGGGGAATACTTCCGGTGTGGAGCATTTTGTCCCCATGTTTGTGATGATCAGGTCTAGTATATTATCTCCCCTTGTGGGAGAGGAGACTAGCTGTTAAATTGCATTTGAGTTTATGAATTCCAAGAACCTTTGGGCTAGGGTGTTAGGGCTCGAATAGTGCACCCAGTCTATGTTAGGGTAGTTGAAGTCTCCCAATATGATGGTATTTGGTGAGACATTCATATCTTTCAATGTCTTCAGGAAGGCTGAATGGGGTTCTTGAGATTGGGAGGGTGGTCTGTTACATGCAACCAGTTGTATAGCAGTTTTGCCTATGGTTAGTTGCACCTGGATGGTCTCCGATGCTTCATGAGTTGCCACTAATCTGGAGGTGTGGGTATCCTTGATGAATATGGACACTCCCCCTCCCTTTGTGGTTCGGCCCGGGTTTTGGGGCCGAAAAGCATGATACGAGGTAAAACCTGGTAGCGCTGGGGTGCTCTCAGGAGCCTTGAACCAGGTTTCAGTTACTGCGCAGACATCGATGTTCTCCATACTGAGGAGTGCTTCGAGACCCTGCATCTTGAGATTTAGACTTCTGGCGTTGAGCAGCATTACCCTTAATTTTTTTCCATTTTTGTTTTCTAAGGAGGTGGGTTCGTCTTTTGAGCCTTGCCTAAAAAAGGCACTATGGGGGTGGCAAGAGCCTTAGCCAATATCCGGAAGCCCAGTGGTGACAGGTGCAAGCCGTCCCTTGCGAAGCAGCGTGGCTTGTCCAGCTTGTCATCCCAAGCAGACAGACATTGGATCCCCCTAGAATGACACCAGTAATTGAGCCAATTATTAAAGCTGATCATCTTGTCTTTGTATTGTGGCATCATTCTTGGTGAGGCAAGATGCTACTCAGGGTCAGGGTCATACCAGCCTGGGCTTTTCTTTTTTATACTTTTCAAAAATATCTAGGTTTTGTTTTTTATATTTTTGCACTTCCTCAGATGCTTCTTTTTCCAAACAAATCAAAGTTTCTGGGTGTATATACTGTTTTTCAAAAATCTGTTGTATTAATGACCACAGATTTAATATTTGAAGCTTCTGACAGTTTTTCTTGCTTAAGTTTTTTTCTTTCCTCTAATTTATCACTTAATCTTTTGTGTAACCTTTATCTGGAAATTCTGGGCTTTTTGCATAATAGTAGTAACACATAAATTATTTCTTATAGGTTCATAGGTTGGTACTAGGCTATAGGCCTTAGGGCCTGTACAAGCCTAGCCATAATTCCCTGGCTATTTCTTCCCTGGTCCCCTGTCTAACAGGGTGATTGACGTGATCCCTGGGGTGAATTTCCAATCTCTCATCCAATCGTCAAGGTTCTTTTTGAAAAGGGCCAAAGAAGCGCTCAGCTTGACATGTATGGGCAGTCTATTCAGAGTATGGAGAGTCTCCGGGTCAGGAACCTATCCCTCCAGCATGTTTTGTTCATTGTGATGACCAGGTTTAGATCCCTGGAGCGTTTGGCTCTGTGGGATTGGGATTTCTTTAAGTGTAGCATGTCCAACAGCTCTGGGTTTGACATGGCCTTGTATGTTAAGCAGAGATCGCCTCTGAGCAGGCGATATGCGACAGAGAATAGTTGGAATTTTTTTAGATGGTCAGCATAGGGCATCTGCTTTAGGCTTGTGATTCTTTTAGTGAGGTATTTCTGTGGCCTTTCCAGTTGTTGCAGATGTCTTGTGAGGTACATACCAAACAGGGTGTTGTACTCTATAATGGGTCTAATGAGGGATGAGTACATTGGGACAATGACCTCCTTTTTTCTGGATGAAAATCCCTTAATGATGAGGTGTGCCACATAGAAGGATTTTTCCTGACTGTTGTGGTGATGGGGTTATCGAAGGTGAGACCACTGTCCACTTGTGCCCCTAAGTCCCTTATCACACTTTTGGTGTTTAGTGTACTGCCAATTATGTGGTACATGGTTTTTCCCAAAGGGGGTAAATATACATTTCTTGGCATTGAGCTTGAGCCCATGGCTCTGACACCAAGCATCTGTTTCTGTAAGGCCCTTTTGTAGAATATCCAAATCATTTGGGGATTCAGTAATGGCTCCCAGTTTGCGAACTTTGTTAGCCAGCGTCCCTTAGTACTGGCCTGTACTTCAGAGAAGTAGATGCCAAACAACAGCAGTCCCAGGACTGAACCCTGAGGTACTCCACTTGTCTGGAGCTGGATTTTGAGTCGGCTACTTTTACAGTGTGGGTTCTGTCAGTAAGCCAGTTGGCAACCCATCGAGTGATGGATTAATGCCCAGCTTAGTAAGTTCATCTGTGATTCCAGAGTGGGGGATGGTGTTGAAGGCCTTGGTGAGGTCCAGATAGGCTGTGTGGACTGCCTTGCCCTCATTCACCGCTCTGGATACTGATTCGAAGAAGTCAGTCAGGTTGAGGAGACAAGATCGGCCCTTTACAAAACCAAACTGGGTGGGGGTCCAGCGTTGGAAGGTTGCCAATGTGTCTGTTTATAAGCTCCATGATAATGCGTTCCATGGCTTTGTAGATCAGGCTCGTCAGACTGATGGGACAATAGTTCCCGGGATCCAAGGTGGCTCCCCCCTTGTGGAGTGGGATAACTGTAGCTGTGCGCCACTCATTGAGCATGAAGCCTGAGGTGAGGCTATGATTAAACATGACACTTAGGTGAGGTGCCAGTTCATTTTGTAGTTCATGTAGTACACAGCCTGGGATGTCGTCTGGTCCCATGGATGCTGTATTCTTACCTTTGGAGAGTGCGTTTTTTTACCTGTCTGGCCGTGATTACCGGAATTTGGCAGTCTTTTGGTATTGAGTTGGGCCCTTTAGGGGGTAAGAGGGGGTGAAGTTGGCACCGAATCTTACCGGCCAGGATATTGGCAATATCCCTGGGATCAGTATATTTAATGCCATTCTGTTGTAGCTCAGAACAGATCTGAGCATTACCATTTAGATTCTTGACATATCTATAGAATGCCTTGTGGTTCCCCTTGGAATCTTTGGCAATTTTATTTTCATAACTAACTTTGGAGGATTTTATGAGGGATCTCAGCTTTTTACTGAGGCTGGTAAGGGAGTATTTTGCATCCTGGGATTTTCCTCTTTTCTGCAACAGTTTCTTCCTTCTGTTGTATAGTTTGTTTATGACAGGGGACCACCAGATCGGCTTCTTTTTTTTGGAGGAGAGCATTTTGGTTCTAGTTGGAATGGCACGATTCATGCATGAGTAGATGTGCTCGTAGGATTCAGCAGTCGAACTTTCAGTTCCCGTCTGCATGGGTTTCATGAAGTTTGCCACTTCTGACTTGAGTATCATGAAGTTAGCTTTGTAGAAGTTTTTTATTGAGGTTTCCCTACTGGGGGTTGGGGGTGGGATGTGGACGTCAAGGGTGATTAGCTTATGGTCAGACCCGACCAACGAGGGGGTGACCACTGGCATGGAGCATCGATCTCCCATGTTGGTAATGACCAGGTCTAGGATATTTTAATCCCTGGTGGGACTATGGATTCCTTGATCCAGGGCATTGGAGTTTATGAATTCCAAGAACCGTAGGGCTAAGGTGTTGGCGCCTGAATAGTTTTCCCAATTAATGACTGGGTAGTTGAAATCACCCAGGTTTCACCTATCACTATTTTCCTCAATAGTCTATTCTGTCTGCTTTATGGCTCTTCTTTGGCCCATCAGTTTTTGTGACTTTTGTGGACTGTTACTTCCTTCTACAACTGGGGGGCCATTCTCCCCCTGGGCCTGGCCCCATTGTAGGAATGTTTCTGTATTTTGACAATTCTACACTGTCTTTTTTTCCAGTCCTGGCACCAGTGCATCTACCAGGATTGGGCACTTTTTTTATCCTGGGTCTTGTGCACCCACCTATCTTTTTTTAATTTTTGGTCTACTTCTGTCCATGATATATGCTATATAAATACAGTCTGTATATCAGTGTTGCTTTGGGGAGAATTTGTAGAAAACTGGGTTCACCTCGTGAAGGTACTCACCAACGCTTGCGGATGAATTCAGTTTTAGCACTGCTACTCTCCTTTGTTTGCTGACTTTTCATCTCTCCATTTGGACCCCTTGCTGAGAGGGAAACCTGGTGTGCGTTTTTCTCTGGTGGTGGTCTAATGAAAGTGTCCATTTAAATTGAATGTTTTGGGTGGTGTATATGTTTTTTCTGTCTCTATGTATGTTCATTCATTTTATATGTGTGTGTGTGTGTGTGTGTGTGTGTGTGTGTATATATATATATATATATATATACACACACACACACACACACACACAGTGGATGTAAAAAGTTTAAACACTCCTGTTAAAATGCCAGGTTTTTGTGATACAAAAAATGAGACCACTATAAATCATTTCAAAACACTTCCCACCTTTAATGTGACCTATAACCTGTACCATTCAATTGAAAAAACAAAAATCTGTTAGGGGGATAAATGTAAAAAATAAAAAAATGTACAATAAGCTGGTTGCATAAGAGTGTA